>NC_049215.1:10313937-10598937 GCF_013347855.1 Anguilla anguilla
ATCCAATTCATTAATCTAACCTATAACCTTATTTTAGTTGTAAAAACTACATTTTGTGTGGTGTACATTTTAATAAAATAATTCAATCCTTTCAATGTCTGTGTACTTTGTATAGTTTCAGTACATCCCTGATTCTCACGACTGTTTGCGTCGTTAGCTAGTCAGGTCTGAGGAGCAAAATATTTTCGGTGTTAAAAACTTGGAAATTGCTGGAAATTAAGTGTGGCGGTAATTCCGGCTAAAGTGGCGGGTAATCAAGCACTCGGCGGCGGTGAGTATGCGCAGCCTGACTGCGCCAGCGGCCCTCAGCGCCTTTTCGGATCCCAGAGCCGGGCCGGGCGCCGGGTCAAAAGTTCAGGGTAGGTGTAGGGTTCTCTCTCTCTCTCTCTCTCTCTCTCTCTCTCTCTCCACTGCGTACGTTGCCTGGCTCGCCCTAATGCCAGTCGGGGATTCGCGCGCGGGAACACAGGCCTCAAAGCCTGGCGAAAATAAACCCAGGAGCCGAAGCCGAGGCTTCCCAGGATGGGTGAGGGGTACGGGGGGGGGGGGGGGGGGGGCGGGGTGTGACAGAACGCTCACGCCGGCGACCTGTTTGGAGTTCCCTTCCTTCCCGTGTCCGCCTCTGGCCGCTGTGACTCCAGCCAGGAACGTTCCGGAAACGCTCGGCTTTCTCTTGAGCTCTGCAGAGGCCTTCTCAGCAGCTCAGAGTAGGGTCTGAGCAGCTCAGAGTAGGGCCTCAGCAGCCCAGAGTAGGGTCTCAGCAGCTCAGAGTAGGGCCTCAGCAGCTCAGAGTAGGGTCTCAGCAGCTCAGAGTAGGGCCTCAGCAGCTCAGAGTAGGGCCTCAGCAGCTCAGAGTAGGGTCTCAGCAGCTCAGAGTAGGGCCTCAGCAGCTCAGAGTAGGGCCTCAGCAGCTCAGAGTAGGGTCTCAGCAGCTCAGAGTAGGGCCTCAGCAGCTCAGAGTAGAGTCTCAGCAGCTCAGAGTAGGGTCTCAGCAGCTCAGAGTAGGGCCTCAGCAGCTCAGAGTAGGGTCTCAGCAGCTCAGAGTAGGGTCTCAGCAGCTCAGAGTAGGGCCTCAGCAGCTCAGAGTAGGGTCTCAGCAGCTCAGAGTAGGGTCTCAGCAGCTCAGAGTAGGGCCTCAGCAGCTCAGAGTAGGGTCTCAGCAGCTCAGAGTAGGGTCTCAGCAGCTCAGAGTAGGGCCTCAGCAGCTCAGAGTAGGGTCCCAGCAGCTCAGAGTAGGGTCTCAGCAGCTCAGAGTAGGGCCTCAGCAGCTCAGAGTAGGGTCTCAGCAGCTCAGAGTAGGGCCTCAGCAGCTCAGAGTAGGGCCTCAGCAGCTCAGAGTAGGGTCTCAGCAGCTCAGAGTAGGGCCTCAGCAGCTCAGAGTAGGGCCTCAGCAGCTCAGAGTAGGGCCTCAGCAGCCCAGAGTAGGGCCTCAGCAGCTCAGAGTAGGGCCTCAGCAGCCCAGAGTAGGGCCTCAGCAGCTCAGAGTAGGGCCTCAGCAGCTCAGAGTAGGGTCTCAGCAGCTCAGAGTAGGGTCTCAGCAGCCCAGAGTAGGGCCTCAGCAGCTCAGAGTAGGGCCTCAGCAACTCAGAGTAGGGTCTCAGCAGCTCAGAGTAGGGCCTCAGCAGCTCAGAGTAGGGTCTGAGCAGCTCAGAGTAGGGCCTCAGCAGCTCAGAGTAGGGCCTCAGCAGCTCAGAGTAGAGTCTCAGCAGCTCAGAGTAGGGCCTCAGCAGCTCAGAGTAGGGTCTCAGCAGCTCAGAGTAGGGCCTCAGCAGCTCAGAGTAGGGCCTCAGCAGCTCAGAGTAGGGTCTCAGCAGCTCAGAGTAGGGCCTCAGCAGCTCAGAGTAGGGCCTCAGCAGCTCAGAGTAGGGTCTCAGCAGCTCAGAGTAGGGCCTCAGCAGCTCAGAGTAGAGTCTCAGCAGCTCAGAGTAGGGTCCCAGCAGCCCAGAGTAGGGCCTCAGCAGCTCAGAGTAGGGCCTCAGCAGCCCAGAGTAGGGCCTCAGCAGCTCAGAGTAGGGCCTCAGCAGCTCAGAGTAGGGTCTCAGCAGCTCAGAGTAGGGTCTCAGCAGCCCAGAGTAGGGCCTCAGCAGCTCAGAGTAGGGCCTCAGCAGCTCAGAGTAGGGTCTCAGCAGCTCAGAGTAGGGCCTCAGCAGCTCAGAGTAGGGTCTGAGCAGCTCAGAGTAGGGCCTCAGCAGCTCAGAGTAGGGCCTCAGCAGCTCAGAGTAGAGTCTCAGCAGCTCAGAGTAGGGCCTCAGCAGCTCAGAGTAGGGTCTCAGCAGCTCAGAGTAGGGCCTCAGCAGCTCAGAGTAGGGTCTCAGCAGCTCAGAGTAGGGTCTCAGCAGCTCAGAGTAGGGTCTCAGCAGCTCAGAGTAGGGTCTGAGCAGCTCAGAGTAGGGCCTCAGCAGCTCAGAGTAGGGTCTCAGCAGCTCAGAGTAGGGCCTCAGCAGCTCAGAGTAGGGCCTCAGCAGGGTCCAGCTGCCCCACTGTAGCGTCTTACACCTTCAGCATAGAGGTCTATGTTGTTAAGAGCTTAAGAATGTCTGCTGACCATAGCATTCCCTGCGTCACTAAACCAATACACACACACACACGCGCGCTGAGAGAACATGCTCCATGTTGCGCTAAACCACTGCGCACACACACACACACACACACACACACACACACACACACCCCAGGATTCCGCAGGGCACGGCGTTCCCAAAGACAGCGGGAAACGAAGAGAAATCCCTACCTGGCCGAGCTAATCCCGTCTCCCCCAGTACACTCCCCTCACCGGAGGGGGGCTCGCTGCAGGAGACCCCCCCACCCCCCTACACACACACACACACACACAGTACACACACACCGACTCCGCCACGGCACGCTCGCGCCCGACTGGCCGAGGCCGGCTCTCGCAGCGGACGCCCGGGCCGCGTCCCAGCCCCCCGTACCCCCCCCCCCCCACCCCGTCCCTGGCGAGCGGGGGTCCGGCGGCCAGAGTAAACAGCGCTTGATGAATGGGGCTCGAGGTGTTCGGTCACCTGACGCGGCCGTTTGAAGCCGGGCTCCGCGCGGCCGGCGGCCCGTGTTTTCACAGCTGCGAGGGAAACCTCCAGAACCTTTCCAGAGCCCACTTTTTTTTCCTTCTTCTCCTTCTTCTTTTTTTCTTTCTCTCTTTTTCTCTCGCCCCCGTCCCTGGCTGCCTCTCGCCGCGCTTCTGCTTCGCGGCGGCCGCTGGGTTCTGGACCGTCTCAGAAGAACGAGAACGGGGGGGGTGGGGGGTGGGGGGGGGGGGAGCGGAAAACGCTCGACTGGAGAGCTCGACGCCAGAAACCGACGCGGACAAATAAATACGCCGCGTTTCAGCGTTTGTCGCCTAGGCGGGCCGCTCGTCCGCCAGCGTCGGCCTTGTGTGCTCAGTCCCCCAATCCAGGAGCACGATCTCCGCCTTTTTCCGCCAATCAGACGCAGGCAGAATCTTCCGCTCGGCCCAATATGAGACGGGCTGAACTGGGCTCGTGGGAGCCGATCGCTCAGGCAGCTATTTTCCCAGCAAAGCCGCCTCGTTAAAATCGTAACAAAATGTAAACAGTCAATTAAGCGCAATTAATCCAATTAACCGACGCTGATTAATATCCGCATTTATGATTTGTGTAACTGCACATAAAAGTGCATCTGTGCATCATGTGACTGCAGTCTCCCCGCTCTGCAGAAACTCTGAGTGGTCTAAGTTTCTAGCTGCACTACAACATTGACATACGATGGGGCAGCAGCCCTGTCATTTCATTGGTTCACTGATTCACTCAATGTCCCTATTTCACTTGACCAATGGCAACGGAGGATGCTCTGTGGTTTTCCAGTCTAGTGAAACCAATCTGTTTTCAGTCATATTTCCAGCATTGAAAAGGACGTGTCTGGGGATGTATCAATAATATCTGACTGGAGCCCAGCTCTTTCACGCGCTATGAGATCGCGCCGGCGCTATTACTGAACACGGCCGCGGCTGCTGCCGAGCAGAGCTCTCCTTCCCCTCAATTCTCCTCCCTCACAGAAATAAAATATCCTCAGGTCTGTGCCTGGGATAGGCAGAACGTTCTCAGGACTCTAGCCGATAAATGTCAAGGGTTACCATCGCGGAACGGAGTCGCTAATTCGTAAAATACCTGGCAAGGTTCCCGAAAAGCGCACGGAAAATGGGAGTCTGCTCGAACGAGCGGTCGTGCCGGGAGAGATGAAGCAGAAGGGCTCGGAGAGCTGGCGGGTGTGCGAGACGGTGAACCTGTGTGGGATTTCAGCAGCTGTCAGCGTTTCACTCGTAACCTTAGGCTTCAGTCCCAGTACTGCCACGGGCCCCCCACCTCCAAATCCCCCCCCTGCCCCCCACAACCAGCCCCCACCCTCCCACCCGGTCACTGCTGCCCAGGGTTACGTCCTCTGGCTTTGAGATTTCAGTTCTTTATCCGTTTTAATTATTGATGTGATGCACAGGCTCCATTTTTACTGCCGTCACGGCTGATCCAAGCAACGCTGTTTGACGTTGATAATACGTGTATTAATATGAACAAAACCGACAGATAAAAGCTGTGCTTTTTTTTTTTTTTTAGGTTTGCTTCCTGTAATACATTAATGCACATTGAAGCACTATCTTGTCCAGTTTTCTTTTAATTCCAGAGGAAGTGAAGAAAAAAAAAAGCATGACAATAATTGACCTTTAGCTAATTCACAATAATTGAGAAACTTGTGATAAATGCTAACTTTTCAAACAGCCATCCCTAATTTGTGAGTAACAAAGAAACCCACTAATATTTCTTTGTGACTCCTTGAGGTAATCAAGGGGAGGTGATTTTTTTTTTGTAACAACTCCTGATTTAGTTGAATAAACTTTCATAACAGTAGCTCAAAGACATAGCTAAAGTGTTCCACAGTGGCCCTTCCCTTGGAAAAGTTGCTGCTCTGTTTAGCTTTCTGTTGTCTTTGTTATTTTAGTTTGGTATTTTAGTTCATTGTTTTTGCCTGGAACCCGTGAGGGGGAAGGGTGAAGATGGCATTTATTTTATTTCATGTTTGTGTGGGTGCGCTCTCTCTCTCTCTCCATGTGTCAGACAACTGTGTTCCCCGGCACTGCCGCATCTCCCTCTCAGGGGTGTCACATTGGCCTGTGCCATATATATATATATATATGTGTATATATATATATATATATATATATATATGTGTATGTGTATATATATATATATATATGTGTATGTATATATATATATGTGTATGTATATATATTTATATATATGTGTATATATGTATATATATATGTATGTTTTTTTCTTTTTTTTTTTTTTTGTGCAAAACTTGTCACCAGAGCACCTTTTTCACATTCTTCCACTGTAGACGGAGAGCTTCTCTGTACTTCCCTGAAATATCAGTTGGAAACGTGCATGAACGAGCAAAATTAGTGACATCACAAATATTTCTAACCTATCATGGTCCACTATGCAAAGATTTATAGGAGATCGATGTGTTAAACTGAAACCTTAGCACACAGAAAGCTGACTAGTTTGTGACATTGTTGTGACAGTTGGAGTGTTGAACATGGCAGGCCGCGCAGTCTTGGGATGCAATCCCAAGGTTGTGACTTTGAACTACACTTGCTATAAAAATGGGCCTTTAAAAAAAAAAAAAAAAAAAAAATGGGTGAAATTTGTTTATTAAAATTGCACGTATGTATCTGACAGCATAGAGGGAATCCGTGTTTGTAGCGCGCATTTTACAGATGACTGCTTCCAGAAGCTCATGCAGAAGTCGATGGGTTTCGCGCAGAAATTGATTTTGAACCAGGACCACAGCAGCAAGCTTTGCCAATTTGCATATTCATAGATTCTGGCTTTCTCAACAAGGGTGAAGGTGTAGAGACGCTACTAAGCCATTTTGAAGTGGTTTATTGAACATTTCTTTTGGTGTAAAAATCATATTAAACAAATTATTATTCGATATGGAATATTTCTTAAGGTTTTAATATACATCTGGAGGGGTACTTTCAGACCAGAGATTCGTGTCCCCTACAGAGGACAACAATGAACTGCTGGGGCTTAAGTAGCAGAATCAAACACTGAAAGATATTTTTATGCTAAACATAATTCCACTGCATGACTAGAACACCCCATACTTGAATTCGCTGCTGTGGTTTATAACAGACAGGTATTGTGTAAGGGTCCACCACCTGCTCAGATGACTTACAGCAAGGGTTTGTTCAAGTTCCTCAAACTGGCAAGCTTTCGCACGCTCTTCAAGGAAAGGGGAAACATCTCTGCGATGGTGAATCGAGGCAGGGGAGACGCTCTGACCTCTACGGTGCTTACTCAGGAGAGCTCAGAATACGCACAGAAACAAAAAGAGAGAAGACGTGCTCGGAGATCGCCGCACGCAAGCGAACCACGCGCTGAACCACGCGCTGGCCGCGCCTCCTTACCGCCAAGGAAGGCCGTGCGCGTACACGTCCGTGCCCCGGCTGCACCGCAACAAGCCCCTCCCCTCCGTACATCCGCCCGCGAAACGCACGCACGCACGCACGCACGGGTCCGGCCTGTCGGCTAGATCAAAGCGGATCTGCGCATTAGATCTTAGCGATAGCGCTACCGGCGGCGGCGTCCGAGCCGGTGATTAGCCAAACGAGGCCGAGACCACATGGACCCGACCTTCGTGAGCGCACACGCAGCCCTGAGGCAGCGCGGTACCGCCGTGCGCACGAGAGGGGACGTGATTAAGGGGGAAACAGGGGCCCAAATCAGCCGCGGCGCTCTGAGAATTCACCGGAAGCACCGTACGAGGAAGCGTGTTTTTATCAACGGCTCAATTTTTTAACAAGCCGGCTCCACCAAATTTTTCCTGTCGGTACGAAAAAAAAAATAAAATACACATCCTATTCTTTCCCAACTCTTACGTTGTGTCCACCGTGAGGGCGGAGAATGATGTCGGACGTGAGAAACGCAAGCACTGGGGATAATGGGGAACAGCTGGCGGGGAAATTACAGGTTGAACGGAAATCCGAAAATACAGTTTTTTCTTTCCCCCCTTCCGCCCACCCAGACTCGCCTCCCCAGAAAAGGTGCACCCCTCATCCGGAGGAGTAGGTGCAGTTGGAGGTCCAGGTGGGGAGGAGGTGCAGTCGGAGGTCCAGGTGGAGGTCACTGCTGTAGGGCACTGACCTAACCGCTCATACCAAGGGCCATGAGAGCACTTTTGATTCTGTTTTACTGATTTAGCTCATTAATAAATTTTAATTGTCCGCTGGTCATTGAAAATGGTATTCATGCAGATTAGTCTGTTCATAGTTTTTTTCTTTTGCTTTGTTTTTTTTTGTGGTTGTGGGAAATTGTGAGAACAGCAGGCTTTTATGATATTTTCAGGTTACAAACACGTCTAAAATATTTTCCTTCAGGGAAAAATAAAAAGCTAGTGTGATCTGGACCTATTTGCGACGTCGCAGGAAAGTTGTGGTTTTAGGGTGTTAGAAAAAGAAGAAATGCTGTAAAAACGCTGCCACGGTGACAGTGTTGTTTTTCACCACCGTCGCACTACAATGTTTTGTGCTAACTGGCATCACAGGAATGACAACAGCAATAGGGCTCCAATGAAACATGCAAAAGAGGGAATGTTTTTTTTTCCTGAAATATCATGTTTGTGGCATGGTGGTGCCCAGGGTAGCATGGTTGTCTCAGAGCAAGAAGGTACTGGGTCAAATCCCCCCTAGGTACGAATGTGTGAGTGATGGACTGGAGATTGCTGTATATAGGTGTGTATATATATATGTATATATCTGTGTATATATATATATATATATATATATATGTGTATCTCCATTGATTATCTAACCCACTTCTCCTGGCCCTGGTTGCAGGTGGTGCTGGGGCCTATCCCAGCATGCATTGGGCCGGGGCTCATCAACTTTTTTTGACAATGAGCTTTCTCCATAACACCCCCGTCACGTGATGGGGGACCGCACGACAGCCCGCCTTCCTCGGCCTGGGACCGGCAGACGGGGCCTGTGAGTCAGCAGCGGGGCCGAGAGGCGCCGGCGTTTGGGCCCCGTCCCGCGGTGAGACCGCGCGCACGCCCTGCGCGGCCGCTCTCCGGCGAGACGGCGGGAACCGGCGGGAACGCGGCGGCTCGTTTGTCAGCGCGCAGTCGGCGGACAAATTAAACAAAATAACGGGCCGACGAGATCAAACACCGAGATGTTTACTTTGCCGCAGCCGAGCTGCAGCATGAATCCAGCATTTAAATCCGCTCTCCGATGACAGCAGAGAAATACACTGTCTGATTAGGAATATCAAAGAGGTGTGTACATTCCGAGCTGATTAATGTTTCCACCGAGGAATATGCTGAAGGGCTGTCAGCCCAGGTTTGTTCTCTCCTTCAGCAGAAGTGCGTTCCTCTGCTCCCCCTCCGATACACGAGCACTTCTGCTTTCCTTCATCTGAGAGCTTGCAGCTCGGCCCGCTGAAATAAAAACACAAACACAAATGAGTCCATTAATGATTATGTACTGAAATAAAAACACGGCCGATTTGGAAGATATGAGTTTTGCTGATGTGCCTTTAATATGTACATGAGAAATTACATTTAAAAGTTTCATTGCAGATCTTTTGAATTCGGCAGATGAAACGGCATACTTTCTCTTTGCCTCTGCTCTTTAGTCTGTGCCCCAGATTTCCGTATAAAGGAGTTACAATAAAGTTTCACATCTGCACTCCAAAAATCTTATTTTTGTAAAAAGCTAGCACCAGACGCCCAATGTGTGTGAGTGATCTGGAGTGATCTTGTGAAATCTAGAGTGATATAGAGAAAAATTCGTTTCTCCCTCCCTCTATATCTCTGTCTCTCTCACTCCCTCTAACTCTCTCTCTAACTCCCTCTCTCTCTCACTCTCACTGTCTCTGTTTCCAGAAAATAATTTTTAAAATGCACAATACGTCATAATTTTGGCAAAGAAGGTGTTTGAAATCCTGTAAAAATACCTTCCCCAACAAAATACTTTTGACTATAACCATGTTCACAACTGCATAAAACCTGTTACACTGACACCGCGTGCAAATATGATTTAAATTTGGAAAAACAAAATGAAACCGATTCAAAATTGCACTCTAAAGCACTGAATCCTTCCTACTGTAACCAGCTGTTTTAGACACAGCTTATAATATGTAAATACAATGAACCTCAGTTTCTGTATTACCATCATGCATCAAGTCTTTATAATGTGAAAAAAGAAAATTATTTATTGAATTACGACAAAACATATAAAATGACACCATAGTATGATACCTTCACCAAATGACCATTGAAAGAGGATATCTTGTGGCTTGAGTACACATGCCAAGCGATTGCAATAAGCTCTCGGGTTTCCGGAGAAAGCACGAGGCACCTCATCTGCATTACTGCTGACTGGAGGTGAAAGGGGATGTGGGAGAGGATGGCGAACCCACCCCCGCGCTCACCACAACTTTGAGGTGCGCGAGCGAAGAGGAGTCACCGAGGCAACCTCAGATTCTGAGGAAACGGCGGGCGTCGGCGTCCCACGTCACGCCACGAGCCAACGGCGGCCTCCCGCCTCCCTCTGCGCAAGACTGACAGGTACGGGTCAGGCCAGAGGCCTTCAACGGCCATCTTAGGGTGTGTGGCAATACGCTTACGGGCTAGCAACTGTGAACCTGCAGTTCCCCCTCTGTGGCAGTTATCAGAGAGAAGAAAAAGGAAGAAGTAAATCTGAGGAGTGGACACGGTGGCATATTTTTGGACTTCTTGGTAAAGGTTTCAGTAAAAAAAAAAAAAAAAAATTGCTGTGGCAATAGAAAATAAAGATGACTCAAGTGTTTCCTCCTCTGGTTAGGCGGACGTATCTTCCGCTTTTGAGGAAGGTGAGACTTTACCTCAGCCTTAAGAAGCACGCAGCCTTAAAACTGTACTGTTCAAAAACACTTTCAAAAAAACGATCAAACACATACTTTGGATACCTGTTTCAAAATTTGACTTTTAAATTATTTTATCTCACTTTAAAGTACAGAATCAGACCTACAAAATCATTTGATGAGATTGGCTAAATATTTATGGAGGTATGAATGTTGTGTTTTTGCAAAAGCTTTGAGACAGTTGGCCTTAAAAGGGAAGTGGATTTTTCACTTTCTCATCATAAAATACACCCTCAAATCACATGCATGAAATTGTTATATTTGTGTAGTCCCTAGCCCAGTTCCCGAGTAGGTTTGATTATGATAGTGTTCAAACCTTGAATTCGAATATGAAAAACGATGTCTCAGGTTTAACCTTTGATTTAGCTGTAAAGCTTTATCCTTTTTCAATCTTCAAGTTTTTAATTATTTTGGCATGACTCCCTCAACTTCAAAACACTGACAACTGTGGTCCCTGTTGAAATATATCAATAACACTTCAAGGAGTGGCCCTAAATTTTGAAAGCCCTCATCAACATGTACTTGTGGCCAGGTAACTCACAATAACTTGCATATGAATTTTTGGTTTAAAATGGCTTCCCGCTGTCTATTTTGTCTGCTCACACACTAATTGGCAGATGAATCTAGGAGGACAAAGACAGTATACTATCTTCAAGTTGCTTAACACTTGTTTTTCTATTCACATTTGTCAAGTAGGACTCATGGCAAAAGACCATATCATTTCAAATGCTGGTGGAGTTCATTCAAGGTGTCTACGCCCATGCAGTGTAAAATAACACTATTTGGTCATTATTTGGGATGTAAAACAGGACTTAGTTCAGTCTGTATTTAAAAGATTGATTTGGTAGCTACACTGTGCAGTCATCCATCATAAAAACATATCAATGATATTTTAAAAAATCTTTCCAAAACCATTCATTATTTAGCCTACATTTTAACCTGCATTCTAATCATGCATGCAGTCAGCTGTCCGGTTGACTTGGCAGCAATAAATATTAAAAGCACAGCAGGACACTCAAACACAAGTCCAATGAACATACAGTATGAAAGTCTTATATATTTCATATATTTCGAATATTTCATAAGGCTCCACTAATAAACATTAGTTGACATAAATTATAGAATGACATTAGTTAGCCACTCGCTGTCATTAGCCAAGTCCGATGGCTTTTATCTGTTTCAGGAAGCAGCAAAACCGAAACAATAGTGTGTCTTACCTCACTGACCAATGAATGGAGCCATCAACCACAGAAGAAGAAAAAAACACTTCGGTCAGTAGAAGAAAAAACAAAGTTTCTGTCATCGACCAAGAATAAGTTATAACGTAAGGGCACCAGTATTACGATATATTGCAACTTTTCATCACAGAGAAAAGACTTCCACACTAATGACGAATGTTTTAATGTGCAAATATTTTGTTAGGGACTCCACCTTTACAAATCTAAGATATTGTTTATACCTGTTGGATACTGGAGGACCAACCAGTGTCTGTATTTCACAAAATTTCACAAATGTACGTAACAATTTTTTAGATTTAGGTGACTGGTAGATTTGATATTCAGGATGTTTATGCCATAAATATGATATTTTGCGACCTGGAATTAACTCCATTTGACTGGATAGTCATTTTTCAGTGTTATTAGCCTCCCTCGTGAAAATCCAGAGTGCAACATGTATGTCAAGCACACATCGGATCATAACTGATGTGAATTCAAACACATCGACGAATATCAGAGTAATCTCTACATGCAGCCGTCTATTGGAAAATACACACAGTTGTTATTAAACTCGTGTCCTAATAAGAAACAAATTACGTAGAAAGAATTAAGGCTTTAATAAGTTTACAGCATATCACTGCACTAAAGACAAATAACCGCCTAATCTGAAAAATATTTAAAGAAGGGAAAAGAGAGACGGCTCGAGCTTTGAGTTCATTCGGGCCTAACAGGTCATTTCCAAATCCTGATGAGGAGGAAAGTGAGCCGGGTAATAGTTTCATTTGTTATTAGGAATAATTATAGCATGGCCAGGGGCTACCTTTACTCACTCCAGCCGGAAAACGTTTAGCCAGTATTTATCTTTGCTAATCGTCCTGAATAATCAACAAACTGCAAATGTTCTACGCAAAACACTTAAGTAAAGACTTTTTTTTTTAAATAACATGTGACTGTGACCTCTCACTCGAAGTAGGAAGGGTGTATTCCTTGCTGTTATTGAATTTATTTGGATTTTTTTTTTTAATTCTGTGTGCCTGTGTTATTTGGGCTGTGTGAGTTTAGGGGGAGTCCAACACATTCATTATGAGTGCTGTAAATCAGCATGGTTTGGTCAGACCCCTGATTAGATCTGACAGAGGAACGAGCTTTCTGCCACTCCCGTCCGTCAAAGTTATTCGCTTACCTCAAAAGGCATTTAGGGAACAATTTTGGCCGGAATGTCTGTGGCCATAAAGAAACTAGCGAAAATAGCGGTGGAATCCCTGCCCTTTGCAGACGGCAGATATTTGCTGGACGCTCAAGTCTGATTTACAAATATGATCAACGTTTAAGTTTTATTATTACAAATGGATTCTGAGCAAAAGGACAACCTGTCAACATCGGCCGCCGCAGATGAAATAGAGGACCTGCCTTTTCCACGTCTTCAAATTCCTGCGTGCTGAGAACTGAATCACGCGGATATTCAGCGGCAAATCATCAATTATTTGTCTCATAACTCGGATGTGGAAACTCTTTTATGAAGATTCACTTTGAACTCCCAAGAGTGCCCTACCACAAGGGGCCAAGGATTCAAAAACGTTAATGAGGGGATACGTATAAACGCGACGCTTTGCTTATAACAGATAAAATAATCAGCTTAACACACATCCCTTCAGGTTGAGCATAACTGACAGAAGACAAAGACCAGTGAATATGAATAACTTCAAGATAAAATGTCATAGTTTAGTGCTTGGTTATGTTCCTCACGGTGTGACCATTAAAAAGACATAAAACGAGTAAAAGAACACCTGAGGATTTTTTCCCCCTCTAATGTTACGACTTTCATAATTGGAATTTCAACGGACGCCTGAAATAAACAGTGCGCTATTATATCCCGTTATTGCTGCAAAGTATTAAGTAAACTAGTTATGAAGCAGAAGTGTGGTTACTTTCTTCGATTCCTATTACAGTAAAGGGGAAGTTCATTTACATCGCCTTGTCTGTAAGGGCATGTGTGAAGATGCTGTTACAGTGCAGAGCAAAACCTCTGCTTGGCCAGGAATCTGTCCCGTTCCTGATGCTAACCGGATCTCTGCCCAAATCGGCCCTGACAGTACCGCGGTTGTGGCATTACCGCCAGCAGAACTGCTTAACAAACTGAGCTCAAAAGTGTGCAATATAGCGACGATATCACAAGCACATCAAGTCACATATCAACAACAAAAAAAGCAAATAGGAAGAATGAAGACCCACTAATAAGAAGACAAATAACGCTGAATGGTTTTCAGGTCTAATCCCCCCGGACCCTGGCTTTAAGGGTTTAAGCCCGAGCCTCGCGTGTGCGCGTTGGATTAATGCCGAACGGGTGAATCTGGATTCTGCCTCGTTAGAGGTCACAGATTAGTCCAGGAACTCTTCTGATACCGTCGCTGTTTATTTCGCGGTTTTAACCTTGCCGCGCTGTTGTTTTTTTCCCCCACTCAAGAACGCCCTGGTCGCACAGGCTACGTAAGACCGTGGCGCGAGAGGTAATGAACTCCGCTTATTAAAATGGTGCGGCGGGACAGGCGTTTGAGGGGGGTCAGTGGTGCGGACGAGAACGGCGGCGGTAAGAGTGGGCGTAGCGCGCAGGAAGGATGGGCTCGAAGGCCGACCGGGGCGTCCCTCAAACGTCAGCCTCCTCATTGCTTTAACTACACCGCTGTAGGACGGGGTCACGGAACTCTCTGGAAGCGGCGAGCTGCTAACCGCGCCTCTGAAGCTGTTACTTGACCGGACCGAGCGCGGATGCACAAAAACGCCGTAGATAAACACGAATCGGAAAATCGTGTTTATGTGACCAAAAAATATTTGAAATGG
The DNA here is from genome assembly GCF_013347855.1 of Anguilla anguilla. NCBI lineage: Eukaryota > Metazoa > Chordata > Actinopteri > Anguilliformes > Anguillidae > Anguilla > Anguilla anguilla. The sequence goes on from NC_049215.1 coordinate 10,327,931, forward strand.
CCATTTGATGTACCGTGACCGAGTAAAATACTGCATGCACCCATACACACACAAACACACACATACACGCACACACGCACACACACACACATACACGCACGCACACACACACACATACACGCACACACGCACACACGCAAACACACACACACACATACACGCACACACACACACACACACACACACACACACACACACATACACGCACACACGCACACACACACGCACACACGCAAACACTCACACACATTAAACAGAGCATATAAACAGCTTCGGGCAGGGCGTATGCCTTCTTGGGCAGTGTTTCTCTCACTACGGTGCTGACAGGGCAGGGCGGCGGACAAACCAAGGCCCACGTTCAACTTATAAAGTTTCGCTTATAAAGGTCACCGATGGGAGGTCAGCACCTCTGAAACAGGCCAGCCAGCTGAGCTCAGTGAGGCTTCATTAGTAAGCAGTGACAAGTGTGGGCTGAAGTCACAGTCTGGACGGGATGGAGCCCAACGTTTGCCCACCCACGTGGAAATATGTGAAAGGCAGTAGGTTTAGTGGCTGGGTGGGGCTGCACGGACAGAAGAAACTCCAAACCCAACGGTAAAGAGCTAATATACTGGCTGTGTAGTATTTTAATTGTGGGTGGTTCCACACTTGGATACTGTGGTTAGGCAGAACCGTGGAAGGGGGGTGGCAGAGAGTACAACTCCCCCCCCTCCGTTTATGGGGGAGGAGACCCCTGTCCCCCGTCACAGGTATGATGAACCCCCAAAACCTCTCTGCCAATTTGTTCCGTACCCACCCATCCACCCCTAAACCCTTAAACCCCTCCCCTCTCCACCTTCCCCTACGTTAGTCACGGAGGATCACAGTTTTATAACCCAGGGAAATTAAGACAAAGCTCTATTCACTGGTGTCAGCGTCACGTTAAACACACTGGCTGTACGGTGAGTTTCCTGATTGCATTTCTGCTATCAGCCCGGTGTGTTATATTAAGCCTGCCCCTGTGTTTCCTCAGCTCTCTCTTTGGTTTGGTTTTGCCCTTCTAAAATTACTGTGTTGTCACAGTTCGGCTGACTCTATTTCCCTTTTTTTCTTTCTTTTTTTTAATAAATAGCCACGAGAAAAGTATTAATTATCCCGGTACAATTTAATGCACCGAGCGCTTTAACCTTTCAGGTTGCCGTTAAACGCCAACATAACAAGGCATATCCGTGGCAGCGAATGTGATTTATGACAAGAATCTTTAATTTCTGTTTTTAAATAGGTTAGACAGCAATCTGCATACATTTAAATGCGCCCGCAAACACTTTTTTTTTCCCCCTCCCTCCCCCTTGTCTCCGGGCCCTTGTTTAATATTCAAGGATGATTTTTGTCCACATACATTTTGGTCTGTGTCACCTTAGATTAAATTATTAGCGTTCTGCTGGCTTTGCGGCCTAAGCTCCAGGCGCTTATTTACCAGAATCAATGAAACCGTAATGAAAATCCATTTTTCATACCATCCGCTCCCGCTGCCTTTTATTTAGTTAACTGTGTCTAAGCAAGCAATTCATTTTGCGTAAATGCCACCCCAAGAAAGGCATTAGCGCTGAAAGGGTTAACCTGGAATTACGCTACCCTCAGCTGCCCCTCCCAGATCGGCGCGGGACACGGGGGCTCATTTAAGGAAAAGCTCCTGTCCTGCGAAACTTTTCCTTTTTTAATATATTAATTTAAAATGACAATAAAATAATAACCTGGGTACACTGTCTACAAATTATCTTCTGGTTTGGGCTTACAAAAAAAGTGTGATTCCTCATTTGGTTTTCAGTGTTATCAAGAATAGTATGTGTAATGAAAACTAATTAAAATCCACGCCCACATTCTTGTCATGAATCTGACTGTATTTGTACGGAAAATTAGACATGAATTCAGTGCATGAATTCAAGATGAATTTGTATTTTAGTGGGTTTGTCTGTTTTCACAAAATAGCCTCCATCCACAGAGGGAACATACATGTACAAACCAAATAACCCATTAAGTTTGTATATTTATTCATCATTTTTAAGAATCTTGTCCTATGATTTAACACTCAATAAACAATATTTATAATAAAAAGACAGATAAACAGTATGTTTAAAAGGTATTACAGCTAGCGTCTAGCTTTCTGTGTCTAACTTAGTCACTGCAATTTGAACACCTTTGCAGTGTGTGTGTGTGTGTGTGTGTGTGTGCCTGCGCCTGCGCCTGCGTGCATGCTTGCACTCGTGGGGTTGCCTTAACTTCCGCATTTGTTCAGTTATAGCAGCATATACTGTAACATATTTTGATTACTTGCAATTAGAATGCTTGAATTACCATTGGATAATTTGATAATAGAGATTACGCTGATAAACTACATTGATAATCCCTCTACAGAAACAACCATGCTCTCTGGAGACCTTGAAATTCAAAGTGTACATATGAGGTTGTGCTCCCTAAGGGGTTGACCTTATTTTTCTGTATATATTAAAGAATAATTATCTTAAACATTCTTCACCTTACAGTAAACACACCAAAAGCACTACATTTGAAAGTTCCTGTCTTTAACAATAATCATACTAAAATAATTAATTATGCCAAGACCTTAAAATCAGTTTTGATCACTGTTAAGTTTACACGTGTTAACCTGAGCAATTATGTTTCATAGGATACATTAAATTAACACATTACTCTCTGTCTTATGTCTCTTCTGGACTTTGCTCTTACTAGTAGCAAATGATAACTAAATTATTAAAAAATTAATTTTGTTTCAGAATTGCACAGTCATGAAACCAGAATGACCCTCATTGTTCGCACTTCCGATAAGAGTATCACTGCAACTATCGAGAGATTAAATTGATCTGCATTTGAACGGCATTTCAACTGCTATCCCATACATACTATGTGTTACTTTTATGTACAGTTGAACTACGTTAATAAAAATAAAGAATGTATTGTATTTTCCCTCAAACATACAGTCTAGCAGTGCCTTGCATTTTTTCTAGTCTAAAAATGAATCAAACATAATCTTTTTAAAAGTGAGATTACTTGTTTTCTTTATAAACAAGAGCAATGACCTGAAAAGAAACAGAAAGCTCAGCACCTGTAAAGATGATATTTGAATGTGTGAATTAATTAATAAATAAAGCTGTGTAAAACCATTTGTTCAGTTTAAATTATCAATGGGAACATCCTATCAGAATGCACTTCCTGTTTGTCTAGAACCAGAGTGGAAGTGTCTTCTATGTGGTGGGTATCCATGCTAAGCTAAACCACCTCTCTCCAGTTTTACAGGTGTAAAGAACAGCCCAAAACACAGACAACGGGCCGGCCTCTCTATTAGGTTGCAGGAGCATGCATGAATTGTTCAGAGGGAAGCATCGAATTGCTAATAAATGCACAGTAAAATCTGACGGGTTTATTTGTTAGCGGCCTAGCGCGTAGCAGCCTGTGTCCTCAACGACGGATCAAGGTCTGTGCTGCCGGCAGCCTTATATCCTCCATTCACATTTAGCGCTAGGCGAGATGACTTCATAAGCAAATGTGTGTGTGTGTGTGTGTGTGTGTGTGCAGGGAGGAGGTGGGGGGGGGGGTGGGGTCGGCGGGGGGGAAGCTTTGCCTATTTGTGATGAAATAAAATTTAATAACTGAATAAAAATGTAAATAAAGATTTGCTTAAAATGACTTGTCTAAGAAATAATTCTCCCTCCCCCTTAAGCTAATACTCTGATAGGCTATATCCGGGCCAGCCTGATTTGGTGTGTGACCTTTTGAAGGCGTTCTGCAGCTTGATTAAAGACGTATTAAATTTGTTTAAATAAACCGCGTTGTGATGGCACATCATTTGTAAGAAGCTATTAGGGGGGCTGGAAATTGTGCCGCCGTATTTGCATGAGAATGTGCCCCGCTCAAATTGAGGATCACTCCTGAATGAGCCGCGACGAGCCAGTGACACTTCCATAATTTCCCCGTGACAAAAAGCCGATGGAACTTCCAGCTAAGCCGAGAGAGCGAGAGGGGGCGGAGATAATGTCACATAAAACCTGTCCCCTCCGCGAAAAAGACACCCCCCGCCACTCCAAAGCCCCCTCCTCCCTACACCTTGAACTCTTGAGAAACACGTGTAAGGTAACAGCGGAGGGGGGTGAGTGGGGGAGGGGGGGTGAGTGGGGCGTTCCTTCGTGCAGCAGGAGACGGGTTTATTTGACGTTACGGTGAAAGCAAGGAATCCGGCCGCTTTCGACCGTCGCTCTTTTCCTCGAATTTTTCCCCGCCGCGCGTTTACCTCTCGTGCCCCAAATTGAAATTCATAAATACGGGCCGGCGTTAATGACCTGCCTGCGCCGGAGCTGCGCGAGATTAAAATCCGAGGTGCGCGGCGAGCGGCGGCAGAGGTTAGCCGGGCGGCGTCTCCGCGCCGAGCGGCGAGCGTTTTTCAGAACCGCAGTACGGTGAAGTCTTGTGTGAACGCCGGGCAGGAGATGAGCGTGCCGTTAAGAGACTTTTAATGCGCGTCCGGGCTCACCTTCGCCGCTGCTGACTGTGGGCAGTTTGATTTGCTGAACTTGCTCAGGCTAAAGGCTGAAGCCACCGCACATGTGTATGTGTGCGGGTGTGTGTGTGCGTGTGTGCGTGTGTGCATGCGCGCGTATGTGTGCATGTGTGTGTGCATGTGTGTACATGAGTACGTGTGTGCATGTGTGTGGGTGTGCGGGTGTGTGTGTGCATGTGTGTGGGTGTATGTGTGTGTGTGCGGGTGTGTGTGCGCGCACACGGGGTTATGGAGTGGGTGGGCAGGAATGGAGGGGACGTCTGGAAGGAGGGTATTGTAGGGTTGGGGGGTGGGGTTCGGGGGAGGGGTTAAAACAATAACCTGTCACGCTTTGGGGGCCTTGACCGAGCCGCTCGTATGTGCACAGGGATGCGTGTGCACCGGAGCGTGGTCCAGCAGCATCTCTGACAGATGGAAGAGAGGCGTGGCCTATTCAGCACGTTCAACAAAAGAGCCGGGCCCAAAGAGACTGATCACCCGGAACGTTCTCTACCAGGCCCAAAGAAACTGAGCAAAACAGGGGCAGGAAGTACTACCACTCACACAGGAACAAGGCCACGGAGCAGGACTGAGCACCCGGAACATTCTCTACCAGGCCCAAAGAGACTGAGCAAAACAGGGGCAGGAAGTACTACCACTCACACAGGAACAAGGCCACAGAGCAGGACTGAGCACCCAGAACGTTCTCTACCAGGCCCAAAGAGACTGAGCACCCGGAACATTCTCTACCAGGCCCAAAGAGACTGAGCAAAGCAGGGGCAGGAAGTACTACCACTCACACAGGAACAAGGCCACAGAGCAGGACTGAGCACCCGGAACATTCTCTGCCAGGCCCAAAGAGACTGAGCAAAGCAGGGGCAGGAAGTACTACCACTCACACAGGAACAAGGCCACAGAGCAGGACTGAGCACCCGGAACGTTCTCTACCAGGCCCAAAGAGACTGAGCAAAGCAGGGGCAGGAAGTACTACCACTCACACAGGAACAAGGCCACGGAGGAGGACTGAGCACCCGGAACATTGTCAGCTGAGCGACCTCCAGGCCCGACTGCACACTGCGGGCTAACGCTACACTATCACAGCCAGTAAAAACACTTACGGTTCTTCTGTCTTTAACGCAGAATGTGTGGCCATTTTTCCTACAACTCGGCTGAGACCCTTTCATTAGACGTGTAAGGACACCACCCTTCTTCCTCTTTTACACGGCTACGTGCAGCAGATAAAAATAGTTATCTCGGAAGCCAGGTCTCTCATAACTGGCGAGTTTCAAACTTTAGGATCTGTAATTTTGGTGATTCGGGAAAAGTTAAAAAAGCAGAACCCCAGAAGGACTTTCGTGCATTACGTTACATTACGGGCATTTAGCAGACGATCTTATCCAGAGCAACTTACACAACTTTTTACATAGAATTTACACTGCATCCATTTATGCAGCTGGATATATACTGAAGTAATGCATGTTAAGTACCTTGCTCATGGGTACAACAGCAGTGTCCTACCTGGGACTCAAACCTGTGACCTTTAGGTTATAAGTCCAGTTCCTTACCCATTATGTTACACTGCCGCAAGCAGCAAGTGGTGCAGTGTGATGTATTGGAAGCACGTTCTCCCACACCCTCCCGCCACACCCCTCCCTCAACAGGGGGGAACGATGTCATTACATAATCAAAACTCCGGCTTCCGACTTCCGCGCACCAAACTGCGCGTGTATGATTGCGCCGCGCGGCTGAATACTAATGAGGAAATCCACAGGCCGCGTCGCGCTCGAAATGCTGGAGTACTTTCGGAGGCATAATTCCGCGGACACGTGAATAAATAATGCCAATAATAAAACAAACACAATGAGAACATTCCCAGGGCAGAGCAGTTTGTGCGGATGAAACTTGGGATTAGGCGGCTTTTTCATTTGGGGAAACCTGCTCAGACGGGGGGCGGGCGTCGTGTGTGGAACTGAGGTGAGCGCACGGATTCCGGCAGGAGAAATAAATCTGGTACACAGGGCCTCAGTCCAGCTCCTAATCCCCAAATAGTCATTTTCAGTACTTTAAGGATTATTATGTTGTGGGTAAAAAATGGCAATGTTTTGCAGAAAGGTGGCATCAAGATAAATAAATGTGAATGGAAAGAAAATGTATTTTTCGTATTTTATTTTATTTTCAGGATAGAATGAAGACAAAACATGATGCGGTTGTCATGGACACACTGATGGCGATATTTGGACAACCATAAGCCCAATTATCTATTCAGAATGTCCATTATATATTTTACATATATGGAATTAAGCAACATCATCTGTCACTTAAGAGGCCAGTTTTTATGGTTGTGATGTCACAATGTCTGTGAAAGAAGCTCATTATTGCAGTCTTCCTTTCACTCTTCCTATTCAGTCGTTTCATATTCAATTGTTTATTTATTTTTTTTATATTTCTTTGGTTTCTTTCCCAGATTTATTGTCCAGTCTTTTTTTTCACTTTATACTTCCTTTATTAAACGGACAAATCTTTCAGATCAAACAGGGTTCGCGGAAATGAGCATTTCATCCAGAAAAAAACGGTTTTAACAACAGTGATTCGGGCCTAACAGTACAGCCTCCTTCCCAAAGCCCCAGCCTCACAGCAAGGTAACCTTTCTGTAATTCCACCATTCACAGCTGCATTGGTCTGTTTTATTTTTGCCTGTAGGCCCGGGGGGGGGGGGGGGGGGGGAAGAGACGGTGGGGAGGGAGGGGGTGGGACGGCTCGCAGGCCTCACGGGCTCTGTCCGCCGGCCCCGCCCCCACACCTGTCTGACGGGGACGGCGTCTGGCAGCCCGACGCGAAGCGTCTGGTCGGCGGCGAGCGTCTGCAGCGGGCAATCAGGCCCGTGTCTGATTACCTGTTCCTCCACGGGGCCACGGGGCCGGGGTGATGTAACAGCACCTGACACTCTGGCCCCCGATGCTCAGCGCGTCAGCCGGGGGGGTCGGTGCGCGGCGCGGCGCGGCTCCTTCCCGCGGAGGATAGCGCGCGGCGGCGGCGGCAGGGACGGGCAGCCTCACTTCCTGCGCCGTCGTGTTGAGAAACCCGTAGCGCGTGCTCAGGAAAACGCCCCGTGACCACGGTTCCGATGGAGCACGTGAACGGTGCGCATGATTGGCCTTCCGTTTCCATGGAAAAATGAAGCATTCTGAGAGGAGAGGTCTGATGATGTCATAACTGCCGCTGCACTTATGTGGAATTGTGTCACAAGCCAGCCTTATGTAATCAGATAAAAATACTGCTGGAGTCGTTTGCTGAATTCAGTATGCGTGTGTTTACGTGTGTGTGTGCGTACGTGTCTGTGTGTGTGTGAGTGTGAGTGTGTGTGAGCGTGAGTGTGTGCATGTGTGTGTGTGTGAGCGTGAGTGTGTGTGCATGTGTGTCTATGTGTGTGTGAACGTGAGTGTGTGTTTGTGTATGCATGCATCTGTGTGTGTGTGTGTGTTTGTGTGTACACTGAAAACTGCATGTTCACAAAAGTATCTGGGAAATATTTTCCTTTCTGATTCTGAACATAACATCAGAATTGCATTACTGCATTGCTATTCCAAATATTACTACACTGTTCTGTGCTCTAATGTTTAAATCCTAAAGGCCATTCAGAGTATCTATGGTCTTTACTGTCATCAGTTCAGTGACCTCCAGAGTGAGTCTGACTCACAGCTCAAATGACTGACTAAGGAAGATCATTATTACGGTTCTGTCCAGCTTCTAAGGAAAGGGGTCACGACTCCTTCACATAAAACCCAGGAATGTTAATGTCAGAGCCCATTTTGGCCTGCACAGGAAGTGGAGCTGGTGCATCGTTCAGTCTGGACACTTCCTGTGGCCGAGAGGAAGTGCATAAGACCTTCACAGGCCTTTGCAGGAGGAAGCCTGAAACCAACATCGGAACGCATCAAATGACTTAGATAGAAAAGAATCAGAAAACTGAAAGGGGTTGTCTGGGAAATCTCACCCAATCCCAATGATCCAGAGGGATATTCTGTGTCAGGCTGTGAGTTTGGGAAAGCCAGGGACCCTGTCACTCTTAACCGAAGACCAAAGATGGGTGCCAGGACAGCCAGGCGAAACACAGCCCATCCCATGAAGGTATTTTGCGTCTTCATAAGACGCAGACTACCCCCAATCTGACACAGGGTGTAGCATAAAGCAGGACCCGGGGCTGGACTTTTCAAAAACTTTTCTACGGGCCCGGCCCGCGTGACGTGTCTCTTTTTCGCGTGGCGAAGGAGGGCGAAGCTGCACGCTCACCAAACGCTGACTCCCACCGATGGAATGGCGAAATAATCTGGGAGCGCTGCAGCTCCGCGGGGAAAAAAAATATCGGACAGGATTCCGTGCGTCCGTCTGCGTATGTGCGTGCGGGTGTGTGCGGGTGTGTGCGTGTGCACGTATGTGCACGTGAGACAGATAGAGAGAGGGTTCATGGGAGGGAATCAGAAAATGAATATTTGCTATCCTTTTGACTGAAGAGGGAGCAGCCACAACTTTCTTAAAAATCAGAAGAGAATTTTTTCACTTATCTGTAAAATGAAAGTGGAAAATAAATTATATTACAATTGCTTTGTTTGTTTGTACTACGAAAAAATTCTGAGACCATATATATATATATATATATATATATGTGTGTGTGTGTGCGTGTGTAATGATCACAAATGATAAAACAATACATGATTACAGTTCAATTTCAGGTCATTCCCCGATGGTTAGTTTCGTTTAAAAGGTTTAAACTGGCGACTGCAAATGATGAAATAATGTGGTGCTGCAGGAATGTAAGCACCAATCTGATGTCACTAACTGGCTTCTGTCATAAGCGCTATGGCCTTGAGCTACTGATTTTCTGCAGTCTTGCTGTTAATTTATGCATAAATGTGAACTAATTTTTTGACAGCTATGAACTGGAAATCTTAATGTAATGCATTCTCTTGTCAATAACAGTCCCATGCTCTTAATTTTCATGTGTAGCTGTGTAGCTGCGTCTTGGAAAACTGCAGAATTTGCCCCTAACGGTGTTTGTGTAATAATATTTCTGCGTACGGGAAGTGTCTGATGTTCAGCAGAGAAACATGCACTCCTCATCGCAAACACTTAACAGTATGTCAGCGAGCTCTCGTTGAACAAACATTTAACTCTTTAGGGTTATGCTTTTATTCTCTACCGCACTGTGCAGTCAACACATCAGAAAAAATATTAACTGATGAAGCTACCAAAGCACAATCACACTGAGCAAATAATTTTCTTAGAGTAAAAATAGTATCCCACAGCATTTAGTGCCACATTAGTAGACCATAACACCATAAATGAAAAAGGGACAGCTACAAGCTCTCACTGTTGTTACAGAGGCTAACATAGCCACCTAGACTGGACCCCCTCCGATGACATCCTGTCCAGATTTATCACTTTGCAGTCTTCTGTGTTCCCTCTGATTCCGGATGCTTCTGTCCTTGTTGCAGTGATAAGTACCTTATCACAGCCCACGCCCCAGATGACGGGTGAACCAAAAGAGACATACTGTACCAACCAATCAAAGCATATCACATATCTAGATATCCTTTCTTTGAGGCTTTATTTAGATTCATTTCACCGTGAGAGCATTGCCTAAGTAAACATATTTTTAGAGTCATCTCTGATTCGGTCGGATGTTCGATCCTTTGCCCGTTCATTTTTTGGTGTCATAAAAACACATATTTCTAAATGTTTTAGGTTTCTGAGTGATGTTGACCTTCGAAGGGGCAAAGGTAACAACCTGCGCTTCCTGTTTTCCCTCGCGGTATCCTGGCCGGGCCCTTTGGTTTACACGATGTCGAACGAGAGGGAAGCGCTGCGTTTACCCTGTGTAAACCTCCAGCGCGCACAGGATGCGGCAGCTGCTCCGAGTTTACCTGCTCAGTGTAAACCCGGGCTCTCGGCGCGGCCTTCATCCCGTCCGGCAGGGCCGTCCAGATGTAAACTAACCGATCGCAGACGTACCTGTTCCGTCTCAGTCCGGCCCGCTTTCAGCCCCCGCCGTGGCAGCGCGTTAGAGGACCCGGACGTAAACTATTTAGCTCCCGATCGTAACTTCACCTCCCGACATCCGTTTTCTGTCTTCCACTCTCCGCGTTGGTAAACTAACTTTTCCTCCGCGCTTGATCGGTGTGGATAAACAAGCCCTGATCTAATAGTCGAAACGAGCCGTTTCTCAGCATCGAAATTTGCGAATGGAAAAAAGGGGGCTTCGGTGAATTCGAAAAGGGCAAGATTATACACGGTTAAATGATTAAATCACAGAGGTACAATTATGAAGTCTGAAAGAAGAAGAAAAAAAAAACGGGTCAATGTGAACCAAAGTGCTTTGGGGAACCCGAGGAAAGATAAGAATTATCGGAAGCGTATAACTAGATACTGTTAATCCTTCAGTTCAGATTTGTGTGCGTCGTATATGAAATGAATATGTGATTCACAAACTGGAAAGATACCATTATTTTGCACACTTTGTGACAACAGCAACTTCAGGAAAAGAATCCACGCTGAAGTGATTACATTTACCATAGCAGTCTTCTACCTGTGCTGACTGCTATTACCTCTAAATTCATGAAGTATCATTTTTAACAGACAGAATACAGCCAAGATCAGAAGAGCATTTGAAATTCTGTGGATCCAAGCTTCAAGATCATGCATATATAAAACATATCTTGCCTATATCTATATATATATATTTTTTTTTAACGGAACAAAAAATTAAAAAGGCATTATTGTTGCACAGACCAATTGCATAGCATTTGAGACTAATAGCAGAATGATCTACTAAGGCCTTCTAAAAGCAGAGTATCTTATTAATGCACCTTCATAATGATATTTGTCCCCTCAAAGCCACAAGTTAACTGAAGCCTATTTATTAATTTCCCTGTTTTACCAAATGCACAATTAGAGAATTTAAAGATTATGGAATTATTTAAAAAATAAAAAAGCTAAATAAGGGGATTTTTTAAATGGTATTATCGTGGCCTTGGCTAAAGATGACACAAAGCCATGGCAGTGTCAGACGAAAACTATGGGAACAATGTGAGTCCACTACAATGGGGGAAGCGCGATGTTTAATAGGTTAAATTAAGTCCGTAGTCAGGACAGCCCTTTTTGAGCGGGAAGGGGAAAGGAAGAGGGTTTTTTTTTCTTTCTTTTTTTCCAACCCCAAAAATACAGGACGCAATGAGTTAAAGCTGGCGAATTCTTCAAATACGCAACAGAATACCTTATAATTGCCTGAAATTGTAGGCCACATAATTTATTTTCTTTGGTCTGGGCGCTCTTGCCTCATGCTTGGCTGTGGTCGGGCTTAGAGAGAGACACACCTAAAGCTCTTAAGAGTCCCCAGTGGCCCGTGTCAGTTGTGCTTAGCGATTGTGGTACTTGGCCCAAACCCAGGGATTAGGTGTTCCTGAGAAGAAAGTTTTCTTGGCTCTACAAAGCCGGAGAATGCCATGGGAATAGCACGGTGCCCCCCACCTTCCTGCCCCCCCTCCCTCAAACCCCCCCAACCCCCCATCCAACCCCCCGCTCCCACCCCCTCCTGTCCCAGGCCACATATCAACAGGGCATCTCACCACTTGGAGACAGGAGTTCCACAGAGGTATACATTAACATAAATAGAACATGCGACATGCGGGGGGAGAGTGAGAGAGAGAGAGAGTGAGAGAGAGAGAGAGAGTGAGAGACAGAGAGAGAGAGACCGTAGGAGGAGGGAACTCAGTGAAAAGAGGGGTCAGGGAACAATGGGATCATTGTGAAGCCGAGGACCCGAGGAAAGAACTGCAGGTAGCAGCGCCATCTACAGGCCAGCAGCCCAAATGCCCATACTCTGTGCTCACGCTGCAAGCCCGCTTCCAACTGCATCCTACAGTTACCACTCACATTCAGCCAAACACAGAGATCATACTTTTACCAAGATGTAAGACCTATTACATGGGAAAGTTCATTTCCTCCCATTGTTGTTCTTCCCCGGAATTCCACTATTTTAACTATGTTAACTGACGGACTGCGATACTGTATATTGTTTAGCAGCTCAGATTATAGTTATTATCTTTATTGTGACTATCACACACTATTTTTTTTTTCACTTTGAATTGCTCTTCCACAATCAGATTTGTACTCACCCTTTTGTATGTGAATCTATGAATTTATGAAGCTAGCAAAAAACCAATATCCAAAAACAAACACTAAACAAAAAGAAAAAAATCTTACTGAAACAAAATAACAGAGGAAAATAACAAGACACAGTTTTTTAGGTACATTACAGTTTGAGACAAATGTTCAAACTGTAATGTTTTGGGCACATTACAGCATGTGAACCAACGCTAAAATAACAGGAGTGAATTCCGGCGAGCTGGGTATTACAACGCGGCGTAATTCGCGGCGCTATTGTGGCCCGGTTCGCGCGTTCCGGCCTGTCGTTCCCTTTCTGCGTGCCGCGGGTTCGAGGGGCGGCGTTCCCCTCGGAACCTGTCCGCGCGCGACGGCGAGGGCGGCCCCCCCCCTCCCTCCCCCCCCCCCCCCCCCCCCCACTCTCCTGTTCTGGGACCTTCTATTGTGGCGGCGTTAAGTCGGCCCTGTCATCGCTTCTCCAGCAGGCCGCTCCGCACATTTTCATAAATTAACTGAATAAGTTACGGCGAAGGAGCGCGGCGCTCCCCGGCTCCGGCTCCGGCTCCGGCCCCGCCGGCCCTCCCCGGCTCCCCTTACATGATTTAGCCGCTCAGGAAATTCACCACGATGGCCTCGCGAAAAAGCCCCGTAGTAAAGTCAACATTCCCACAATCCCAGACCAGTCTCTTTCCCCTTTCCTTTTTTTCCCAAGAATTCCCCCCCTTCCACACAAGCAAATATTTCACATTGTTCAAGTACATAGCTTTTATTTTATTTATTTTTTACATTTTTCACATTTTTTATCGGTGACTACTACTTAATTCTGAATTTCCTTTCCATGCAGACTGGATCTCACTTATTGTTTTATGTAATTATACCGCTATAATATATACATTTAATAAACTTTTTTTAATATGTTCATTTCTGTTATTGTACGCATTTTAACTCGAGAGAAATTTCTTTGGCATTTTTTTTTTTTTTTTGTGTGTTGTGTGTGTGTGCCTCGCGCACAGCTATTGGTCAGGCTGTTGCCGAGTAATTGAAGGGGAGGACGCATTGGCTGTGTACCGGGCCCAGACGTATGCTGAAACCAAACTTGACATTGCAGAACTGAAGAGTAATTAAGGTTGAGGTAGTGTTCTCTTATGGTTGACACCAGATCAATGCAGCTTTTCCACGTTATCAATTAATGACTTGTAATTACAAGCGTGGAGAATTGCCTCTCAAAAACAGTCATGCCGAAAAAGAACGGACCCCCTTTGACACATCCCGACCATCAAACAACAAAATATTGGAAGGCATCCAATATAATGGGTAGTTCTGTTCTAAAGTGGGTTTTCAATCACCCAGAGAGTAAAACTATACTTCTTGGCTTGTTTATTAGGTTAGCAGCTCAGGCTTAGCCAAGCCACAGGGTTCAAGCACATGAGCGTATTTAAGAATGGAAGCTTTGAGCTGTTAAATCAGCTGAACAGCCGGGCAGGTGACTGGGGGGGGGGGGGGATTACAGGTGAATTAAGGCGAGAGGTTTACCCTCCGGCTTCCCATGAGCACCTGGGAAAATGTATCTGGCGCGAGGCCCCCGGAGGCAGCGGAAGCATCCGGAGCCATTCAGAGCGCTGTACCTGCTAGCCTGTTTACAAACAGGAACAATGCAGGCAGCGGTAATAGCCTGCGATTAAACATGACAATTAATAACGCTCTGAAGGTCGCCCCGATTTGCATTCCCGTAAAAATGAGAAAAAAATGAACGGGGGGATGAGAAGAAGAAGAGACGGAAGGCCACACAAACAGAGAGTTTATTTTTTTATCTGTTTTCAGAGTGTTTGTTGAGTGAGTGTCGGTAAATACACGGCCACGGCGACGGTTTTGTTTCTGTCACACGAAGGGTCGGGTTAGGGTATGGGTTTAACTTTTTCGCGGACCTAGGCGCACGTAGCGGCGACGTTGGCCCTCCCGTCGGACCGCGTGTCCCTCCCGCCGCCCTTCGGGGGGGGGGGGGGCCGGGCGCTCTTTCCTTCGTACCCCTCCCGCCTGAAGCCCGACTGTAACAGCACGGGTCTCTGAACAGCGAGCGCTCGCAGGCGCCCGGCCTCGGCCGCGTGAGCCCGCCGCTCAGACGCTAATATTTACCCCGCGTGTTCCCTGGCCCGGCCGGCCCCGCGCGCGCGCATTCCTCTCTCGTTGGGCTACGCCTCCTCCGTCGCCGTGACGGTATACGTGCGGCGCAGTGCGGTGGGTAGCGCCGTCGCCTCACAGCGAGAAGGTTGTGGGTTCGAATCCCGGCCTGGACCTTTCTGTGTGGAGTTTGCGTTTCCTCCCTGTCCAAAGGCATGCAGGTTAGGCAACTTGGGGGAGCATTGACAGGACATTGCTGCAGCAGAGCACGCGTGCTCTGACAACCTACTCTGTATAAATAAAGGTTAATAAATGAATAAATAAAACCCAGAGCGGACTCCCTCTCCCATCTCGCCGGCTTTCCTTCCATGCGGCAGAATTTCAAAGCGGTCCCAAAAGTGGTGGAACGGTCGTTCAGAAAGACAAGAGACCGTCGCGCTGTCGCTACCACGACCGCCATACACGGCACCCTCGGCCTGCTGGGATATTTTAAACGGGACGAGCCGGGCGAGTGCGGCGCGCGATCACGGGACACGGAAGTTTTAGAATTCTCTGATTTTCGAGACGTCGGAGCGAAGCGGCTTTTCGAATATGAATATCAAGGCCCCTGCAGTGCGCGGTTCGGACCCGAACTCAAACGGAGCGTATCCTCTCCGCGCCGGAGCAAATAGTTCTAACCACTCTTGGGGGGGGACGGCAGTGGGGGGGGGACGGGAGTGCGAATCGATGAATATATACATGTGCGTAGGCCCGCGTGTACATATGCATCTGATGGGACGGCGTACGCAGATGGCCCCGGTGCTGGGCTGCGGAAGGGAGACAGCTCCACTGGGACCCACACTCAGTTCAGGATCAGCAGGCCTGACAGGGGGGACTCTGCAAGATGGAAAGGGCTGCCAAAGCAAATCCCCTCACTGTGCGTGTGTGTGCGTGTGTGTGTGTGTGTGTTTGAGTAAGTGCAAGTATGTGTGTGTGTGTGTGTGTGTGAGTGAGTGTGTGCGCATGTGTGTGTTTGAGTGTGTGTGTGTGAGTGCGAGCGTGTATGTGTGTGGGTATACGTGTGTGTGCTTGTGTACATGTGTGCATGTGTGTGTTTGAGTGTGTGTGTGTGTGGGTATACGTGTGTGTGTGTTTGAGTGTGTGTGTGAGTGAGTGTGTGCGCATGTGTGTGTTTGAGTGTGTGTGTGTGTGTGAGTGAGTGTGTGTGCATGTGTGTGTTTGCGTGTGTGTGTGTGTGTGTGAGTGCGAGTGTGTATGTGTGTGGGTATACGTGTGTGTGCTTGTGTACATGTGTGCATGTGTGTGTGCACGCGCGTGTGTGTGTGTGTGTATTCATGACTGCTTGGCTGAAAGAGAGAGCTGGATGTCCATGTTAGCAGCGGTGCAGCTCACAGCTCTCCCTGTCTCTGTCTGGGCTCGGGGTCGAGCCCGGCACTTCGTTTGGGTCCGGCCGGTTTCCTCACGGCCTCCGCGTTCGGGGTCAGGGATCGGCGTCGTGGGTCACTGACCCAAGGCAATCTCCAACACGGCAAAAAAACAAACAAATAAATGAACAGGGGACACCAAAATAGATTTCTGGCAGCCTAACATTCTGGGTTTTTTTTTCATAAAGGATTCAAGAATCGTGTTTTCGTTTTCTGACGACGGATCGTAAATACAGAGATGATGTAATATATTTTATTAAACATCTGTTTGCTCTGGTCACTTGTAAAAAAGAGAGCTCACACATTTTCACTGCACTTTGAGACGATTCGTCTCAGTGTGGTGAGTTTGGTCGCCACCTCAATTCACCTGCATTGTGCAGTGAGTTGGCGAGGCATCACTGCAGCCATGCGCGACTGCAATGCACGACTGCCAGTCCTACGCATGCGGTCTCTTCTCTCCCCATCAGATTACCATAATGCCTACTAAATGGACAATAAACCAGCATCAAACTATGGGGGCGGGGGTAAAACACAATACAAATCAAGATGGCTGCTGTGCGTGATCCTGAAAGCGGAGGCAGAGAACTTTCCGGAAGCTGAGCTGAAGCAGAAAGGCCTGAGATCCTGGAAGCGGAGGGAGAGAAACTTCCAGAAGCTGAGCTGAAGCTAATAGGCCCGTGATCCTGAAAGCGGAGGGAGAGAACCTTCCGGAAGCTGAGCTGAAGCTGACGGGCTGTGGTACACCGGCCCTTGTATCGGCGGGTTCGCTGACACCGGCCGCAGAGCTGAGGAAACGCGCTTAATCTGATAAAAGCCGCAGATTACGGGGAGAATTGAGATACTTTGCGGTGATAGAATTGAGATGGCGGACTGGATTAGCGCGTTAGCCTTTCATGTGGGGGGCACTTGGTGCGGTGCCAGGCCAGATCAGAGGCCCGAGTCTGGAGCCCGTAAAGGAAGTGAGATGACTGATGTGGCAGGGACTCCCCTCCTGTTGGAGTCGAGGGTTTAATCCAGCCCCTCTCTCTCTCTCTTTCCCTCCTTCTCCCTCTGCCTTTTCCCTCCTTCTCTCTCTCTCCCACTTTCCTTCATCTCACTCCCTTTCTCCCTCATTCTCCCTCTTTCCATATTCTTTCCCTCCCTTTTTCCCTCCCTCTCCCTCTCGTTTTTTTCTCTTCTTTCTCTCCCTTTTTCCCCTCAATCTCCCCCTCTCCCTCTTTCTCCCTTCTCTCTCCCCTTCTTCCCTGCCTCTCTCAGTCTCTCTCTCTCTCTCTCAGTCTCCCCCCCCCCTCACCTGTGGCAGGGGGCACGCTGAGGAGCTCTGTGCCCGTTTCCAGGTAATTTGCGCTCCTTCGGCGAATGACTGCGCAGTTTACCGCTGCATGGAAGAACAGAACAGAACAGAAGGCTCCGACGCGGCCCTCGTTGATCTCTGCAGTCGCAACATCTGCCAAAAAAAAAAGAAAAAAGTCCAGAGCAAGAGGAAACCGCGGCTAGCAGCTCGGAAACCGCGCAGGTGGTTTTTCGCCGGCGCGCAGAAACCTTTCATATGTCGGGGAACGTCGCGAGCGATTACGCATCGCCCGCCTCTGCGCTTCCGTCCGCTCGCTTTTCTCTCCACCTTGAGCTGCCCTCCTCCTCCTCCTCCTCCTCCTTTGATGTGAGCGTAGGTCTGAGAGCGGGGCCTGTTTAAAATCACAGCCGGCCGCCCTTCAGCCAGACGCACCGTTGAGACCACCCTGAGCCGCCAATAATTGCTTCAGACTGTTACGTTTGAAGAAAAAAAAACCCCGCAATGGCGCAGGCCGCCCGCCGTCGGCGCGCCCGTAAAAAGCCGAGCGGATCGGATTTAAGGAGGGCCGCGTCTGAAGGACGCGCCGTGCGTCCGGGCGTCGGCAGGGGGCCCTTCTCGAATATCAGGAGGGGGGACGCCGGGTAGTTTGTCACCGAGAGGGCTCGGAACCGGGGGTAGAGGCGCGAGCCGTCCGGCCCGGGCCGCAGCGTACCCCGTTAAATTCGTCAGGGTGTGCCGTAAACACTTCGCTCATAATTGCCCGCACGTGTGCGCTCCCTGGAGCCGCCCGCGCTGGCTACACGGCATGTATAGGAAACTGTCAGCCTGATCATAACTCTGTCTCCAGCGCGGAATTGATACAGAGTCCGGTTTACGTTATAGCAAATATTTGAACGTGAACTGTGTTTTTATTACCATCGGTACCGGGTTCATACATCCTGGCGTTTGATCTTCACCGCTTCCTGTTATGAAGTTTAAAACTGGACATTTATTTAGCGGACTCCTACCACATCCACACCACCTGGCAGGGTAAGTGGGAAGTGTTCCTCACAGCGTCACATGTGTGCGGTTAGCACAGCCCTGAGTTTGCTGCTAGCGCATACAGGTGCCCGCTCGAGCTGCTGTGCGGAATCTTCAGAAATGCACTGTCCATAATGTGGGTAATGCTAGATCCCTAACCTTTCATTTTCAATTTCGTGTGCACGTGAGAATGTGTGAACGCGTGTCTGTGTGTTCATGCGTGTGTGTATGTGCGCGTGTGTATACACATATGTGTGTGCATGTGTATGTTCCTGTGCATGCGTGTGCGTATACATGCGTGTGCGCTTCCGTGTGTGCACGCATGCGCGCTTGTGTGCATGTGTGTGTGCATGCATGCATGTGTTAGTGTGTACTGTAGAGAACCCTTACCCATATGTCATTACTCGTTCACTTTTAAAGTCGATCTAAACATCTACTGGTCAGTATGTCACTGCCCGTGTCTGGAATGGCTGGAGCTCCTGTGGTTGAGCGCTGCACCACTGCAACATGCGCCCAATCCAAATCTGTGAAATGCTGCTGCATTTTCAGCGCTAATAACGCAGTCCACAGTTGAGCGGGATACAGACCGGTGCCCTTTCGACCACAGCTCACACTCCTGCCATTCTCCTCCGCTTCCAGTGCCAGCTTCATGGCAGGAGGGACCGCAGCAGTCTGCTAGCATGGGGGTGGTGTTATTTTAAAAGGATAAATACGCTAGCGATAGGGTTCAAAGGCCTGCGGTACACAGTTGGTCCTGTCGAGTGGAGGATCTTATTGCAGCTTTGTTGGATCTTTAGTGGAAATTGCGAGGCGTGAGAGGACTCACTGAAAGAATGAATGAATGAATGAATGAATGGGTGAAGTGTTGCTTGTGTGGTCCTTTCCTTGTTCACCACATCATCGTTTCTGTGGCATGCGAAAACAGCATGGTGGACATGGAGCTCTGCCAGGCATGAAGGTACACCTGGGCACGGGCAATGCCACACGCTCCGTGTCTGTTCCCCTTAAACCAGTCTAACTAACCCAGTTAGGCTCCCGGTCAAAATCCTGCACTAATCCTTGGGGGAAGTTCAAAGTGAGCTGTAAGGGCTGGTAACGGACCGTAAAACGGGCATACAAACGAGCTTAAGCGCTCCGAGGGAGGTTTTAACCCGTAGCTACGCTAACGGCTCCTCTCCACAGACCGCGTTCGCGAGGCTCGACGGCGACGGAATCCATCCGGCACGTTCCCCGGCGAACTCCAGCGCGTGCGCCCGAATTAAACGACCGCAGCGTCGGGTCTCCTGCTGCGACGCTGAGAACCTCTTAGCGGAGTTTGCCCAGTTTGCCACCGTTGTGTCGGTTCGGCTGGAAGCAGCGCGGCTAACTGGAAATATTTAACGGTGGTTCACAACTGCGTTTGGAGCTCCTTTAAACCCGGCCCCGCTCGTGAGGGGAGGGCAGGGCCCGGATCTTTCGGAAATTCGCGAGCGGCGAAACACCGTTGGCGACAGTCGTAAGTGCTCCGGGATAATCCAGTGATCAGAGGAGGATCAGAGGGGGATTAAGGCCACCGAGCTGCAGATACTGCGGCCTGATTCCGCACCTTCCTCATCCGCTAAGCGGGGCCATTAATGGGAGAGACCGGCGTTCATTACAGCTCTGCTTTAATGAGAGACCGGCATCCTTTACGGCTCTGCTTTAATGAGAGACCGGCATCCATTATGGCTCTGCTTTAATGAGAGACCGGCATCCATTACGGCTCCGCTTTAATGAGAGACCGGCATCCATTACAGCTCTGCTTTAATGAGAGACCGGCATCCATTACGGCTCCGCTTTAATGAGAGACCGGCACCCATTACAGCTCTGCTTTAATGAGAGACCGGCATCCATTACGGCACTGCTTTAATGAGAGACCGGCATCCATTACGGCCCTGCTTTAATGAGAGACCGGCATCCATTATGGCTCTGCTTTAATGAGAGACCGGCATCCATTACAGCTCCGCTTTAATGAGAGACCGGCATCCATAACAGCTCTGCTTTAATGAGAGACCGGCATCCATTATGGCTCTGCTTTAATGAGAGACCGGCATCCATTACAGCTCCGCTTTAATGAGAGACCGGCATCCATTATGGCTCTGCTTTAATGAGAGACCGGCATCCATTATGGCTCTGCTTTAATGGGAGACCGGCATCCATTACGGCTCTGCTTTAATGGGAGACCGGCATCCATTACAGCTCCGCTTTAATGAGAGACCGGCGTTCATTACAGCTCTGCTTTAATGAGAGACCGGCATCCATTATGGCTCTGCTTTAATGAGAGACCGGCATCCATTATGGCTCTGCTTTAATGAGAGACCGGCATCCATTACAGCTCCGCTTTAATGAGAGACCGGCATCCATTACAGCTCTGCTTTAATGAGAGACCGGCATCCATTATGGCTCTGCTTTAATGAGAGACCGGCATCCATTACGGCTCCGCTTCACTCTGACTGACGCGCACTCAGTGACTGCCCCGTAGCAAAATGCTGCAGGCTTCAAACTGAGAGCACAACCTTCTTTTGGTAAATACTGAAAAAAATCAAAATATACTCAAAAAAAAATAAAAACCAGAAAATCAAACCAACTCTCACTTTGCAAAAACCGACAAAGGTGTCTTCCCCCCTCTCTTTTCCAGCTTGGCTCATGAAAGTCTGAGTGCGCTCTCCATTATTCGTTTTCTCTGCGGTCCCGGGGTATTCCAGCGCACCCACTATAATTACTGCACCAACTGCTGCCTGACAAGCGTCATTTGCTTCAGCGCGGAGAGCCCGTCTTCTCTGAGGTACGGTTGCCGTGTCGATGCCTCCCCTTGTCACTACACGTTCTCGTCTTTACCTATGTAGCCGCCGGAGTCTTCAAAAATGCATGTCCAGTTTGTCAGAGGGATATGAGAAAGAAAAGAATTATAATTCACATAATGGTAGAAACAGCCAAAGTACATGCAAGCAATTTTTTTTTAAACAATTTGTTTAAAATATACTATATGCAGCATCACCTGCCCTGTTAATGTGCTGCAGTATATGTTATATCTTTAAAGGGCAGCTTGGGGTAATCTCCTGAGGATAGTCTGTCAGATTTGATTCCCAGATAGCACTGGTGGTGCATTCTGGAGGTTTAACTTTACTGACATTTATCCACAGCCACTTACAATAGAAAAACAGGTACAAAACTCAGGGTTCAAAGTGCAGTAATTCCCTAGAGGAGTGAGTATAGTGACAAGAGAGACAGAAAGTGCATGCTCTTAATGCACAATCTGTACTCCTACTGTAGGGCTTCTGCAAATATCCAGCTACAGTGCCCTGGAAACGTACCTCTGTTATTGAATATTTGTCATACTGAATGGTTTCAGGTTTTTTTGACAAAATGTAATATTAGACAAAGGGAACCTGAGTAAACATGATACATGTTTTTAAATTATGATTTCATTTATTTAATGAAAAAAGTTATCAAACACCTATATCACCCATGTGAAAAAACTGGCTGCACCACCTTTAGCAGCAATAACTTCAACCAAATGCTTCCTATAATTTGATATCAGTCTTTCATATTGCTGTGGAGAAATTTTAGCCCTACCTTCTTTGCAGAACTGCTTTATTTCAGACAAATTGGCAGGTGTTTGAGCATGAACTGCTCATTTCAGGTCCTGCCACAGAATCTCTATTGGGTTCAAGTCAGGACTTTGACTAGGCCACTCCAAAACTTTAATTTTGTTTCTTTTCAGCAATTGAGATGTGAACTTGGTTTTGTGTTTTGTGTCTTGCTGAAGTTTCCCATGAATCCCATTTTTTCCCAGTATCTTTCTTATTGCGGAGACATTGACTTTGGATCTTTTGTGACTTCCTCAATGAGTTGTTGCAAAGCCCTTGGAGAAATACTGGGAAGATTCACCACAGTTCTAAGTGTTCTCCATTTGGAGATAATGGCTCTCACTGTGTTTCCACTGTGAGTCTTAGAAATGGCTTTGTAACCCTTTCCAGACAGGTATATTTCAACAACTTTTTTTATCATCTCTGATCATCTGGAATTTCCTTTGATCATGGCATGGCAAGCTTGTATAAACTTTGTGGTGACTACTTCATTCTGATGGCAAGGTTAAATATGACTGAACTTTAGATTCAACAGGGCTGTCTGCAATAAAGCCTATATATAAAGCCTGTCCTCTTGGCTAGCGCTGCCTGTCCTCTCGGCTAGTGCTGCCTGTCCTCTCGGCTAGCGCTGCCTGTCCTCTTGGCTAGCGCTGCCTGTCCTCTCGGCTAGGGCTGCCCGTCCTCTCGGCTAGCGCTGCCCGTCCTCTCGGCTAGCGCTGCCCGTCCTCTCGGCTAGCGCTGCCCGTCCTCTCGGCTAGCGCTGCCCGTCCTCTCGGCTAGCGCTGCCCGTCCTCTCGGCTAGCACTGCCCGTCCTCTCGGCTAGCGCTGCCCGTCCTCTCGGCTAGCGCTGCCCGTCCTCTCGGCTAGCGCTGCCCGTCCTCTCGGCTAGCGCTGCCTGTCCTCTCGGCTAGTGCTGCCTGTCCTCTCAGCTAGCGCTGCCTGTCCTCTCGGCTAGCGCTGCCTGTCCTCTCGGCGTGGCGGTACACGGCTCATGCATTAGTCAGGAGGAGCGCCGATCTCAGGTTGGCTCTGACGCGGGGCCTCTGGTGCCCGCGCCCGTGCCATCATGCGGCAGGGAAGCTCCGGTAACGCTAAACAAATCTGAAACGCTACCACTTTGTGTCACAGAGTTTCACGTTCTACAGAGGCCAGGCGAACACACATTAATGTCGCCATATGTGCAGTTCTCATGTAAGGTAAATACTTGGGCCTGAAAAAAAAACAATATAGGGATGTAGTAAAATGTAAAAAATACACACACACATACATACACACACACTCAAACACACATACATACACACACATGCATATGTATATATAGATATTTTTTACTTTTTTACATACATATACACACACATATATATATCGATTTTTTTTAACCTACATTCACATGGACACACGCACACACGCACACACACACACGCGCACTCCTTTTCAGACCGAGTCAAAGTGAATTTTGGGAGCAAGCTGTGACAGGCTTTTGTTGCCCTGTGATTTATAGTGAATAAAGACATGATGAAAGGAAAATACCTTCCCCTTTCTCCTGACAGGTTCTTCTGCTCTTCGCCCAAAGCATCTGTCAATTACTAAACACCTTTCAAGTGGAAGTGTCTGAGAAACTGCCTGTCAAAAAAAAAAAAAAAAAAAAACGCTCTCAGTCAACTGTGAACAGGTCTGCAAACAGCTCTGGTGTCAGCTACCGTTCAGCCATTAAAGAGATCTCTTCCACACACACACCTGACATCAATGTTAAAATGTTAATTCAACAGTTCGGGGAAGTAATACCCGGTGAGAACGCGATGCCGCGCTACGCTTCTGGAAGCTTCCTGCCGGGAACTGCGATAAAAGCCAATACCGCCAACGTGCCGACGTTCATACCTTCGGTTCGAGCGGCGTGCGCGCTTTCTCAATAAACTGTAACTGTTTATGCTTTAAAAAGGATCACACACGAGTGCTGTGTAACAGGGCTGGCCTGCGTCATGCCCGCTTAAAAAAAAATATTAAATAAAATAAAGGAAATAAATATATACACAGATAAATACGTGCGTTCCAGGCTGTCTGGACCTGGAACTCGGAGCCCGCGGCGGGAGCAGCGGCCCGCCTCCGCTCCCTCGCGCTCCCCGTTGGGAAATACGAGGCTGATTAATGTCAAAGCGTTTCCCAGCATGCCTCGCGATCACCCGAACCCGGGCCCGGCCTGATGTATTCCTCGTCACGCCTCCGTCCGCGCACACTTCCTGTCTCCCTCTCGCCGCGTCGCACGCTAATTGATTTATTTTCCTTCAAAAAAAGGGGGGGGGAGGAAAAAAAAAACTTTCTGCAAAAAAAAGAGGGGGGGGGGGGTGGAGGAGGAGAGAGAAATCGCATCGGATGCCGTGATATTTTTATTTCTTTGGGTAAATATCAGGACGCCTCCCCCAGGGCCAGCCCCGACGGCCCGGCTCTGATTAAATGTGGCAGTAGGTGCCTAGGTGCGCATGTCAGCGAGCTCGGCGTCCCTCGGTCGCCGGGGAAATGCCCTTCTTTCATCTTGTTAATGGACATTCCTTTACAAACGTCTGCCCGTCTACCTGACTGCAATCCTTTAAACTTTAATTCACTCTACATTTAGCCGGGTCATAAATACCATATTAGGTAGCAGCCCGCATGTTTTATTGGGTCCCTGTGGTGATGCTTTTGTTTTAATGAAGCCATTTGCAACTTATGAGCAAAAAAAGAGTGGCATATTTGATGGGTTAGATCCGTCAAACCTATTCCCACATTGTGTTTTATACATGGGCAGGAATAAAATGAGAGGACTGATGCCCGTCTAGCGAGGGGGGATGGGGGGGATGGGGGGGAGCGGGGGGGGGGGGGTTGTGCTACACCAGTCCTACTTTTCTCTGCCTGGGAAAAGCCTCGTTTGATTTGAGATGGAATACACGGTTATCTTCGGGAGGGATGGAAAGAGCTTTATGAAAATAAGCGCAGGATTGATTCGGGTTTAAACATGGAGCCCTCACTATTTTACGCGTGCTGTTCTCCTACGTGGTGAAACACAAAGATAACATTAAAAATATTTATGTAAAAAAAAAGAACAAAAAAAAAACCACATACACACACATGCACACAACAAAAAAACCATACCATACACACACACCATAAAAGGCAGATCTTTACTCAAAATATGTAAGTGCATTGTCAGCACAGAGCCATTATATCCCATCATGGCTACTCCAGCCGATTTTCTGTCCCAATATGCTAATTCTGAGCCTGATTCTTAACACCGCGCAGTGAATGTAAATTAATTATTTACTGTTGACTCCAGAGCGCGTTTTCGTTCGCAGAAGGACAACACGTCAGTCTCTGCCCCTCGTTTATCGTCTTTCAGGCCCGTCCTGTGGAGATTCGCCGCGGGCGATGTCAGTGAGATGACAGTCAGCTGTCCGCGGCGGAAAGATGGACGGTGATTGGGCGGCGCCGGGGCGGCGGTTAAGCGATGCGCCCGGGCTCCGGAGACGCCGGGAGCCGGCGGGCCGCGGACCGCTGACCGCCGCCGCGTTTTCGGGGTCGCCAAGGGAACCGGCCTGTCAGGACGGCCCGTCAAAGCCAGATGTCGGGGAGTCATTAGTCCTGGCCCGGCCCGCGCCGGGGCCAGCCGGAAGGCTCCGGAAAAGAGACGGGCCGCAGCCGGGGGGGAAGGGGCGGGGCCCTATGACCTCAGCACCGCTCCAGCTACCGCGGGGAGAGTCGTTTATTCTGAAGTGGCCCTTTTTTTGGAAGGAAAGCACAAGGACTAGCGCAGGTCCTCACAGCTTCCTCATTCTGGCCCTCTGCTCTGGGTACAGAACTCCTCAAACACCGTCTCCTGGAGGCCACGGACACGCTGAGCTCTTAAACATCCTCACATAGTCTTCAGGTAACATAATCTTTAGTGCCTCCCCATGTCATTTTAAGGGGTTATTTTCCAACTAACTGCCTCTTTCCCAGCAAACCTGTTCACTGGACAGCACAGGGACTGTATCGTAGTCTCTCAGATTAAAGCGCCCTAAATACAACCCTACACTATCAATAAAATGTTGGTGCATGTGAAACCAAAATTCTGATTACCATACCTACAACAACAAAAAGTGAGGTGTTTCACAAAGTTCAGCTAAATTTGACAGCGTGATAAGCCAACGGAAATCTCCCGATCTTTGAAAAATGATTCATTCGGCTAGTTATTTACAGGGGAAAAAATAAAATAGACAGACAGCACCGTAATCTTGCTCAACATAAAAAGACAAATGTTTGAACTGCGGAGTGCCATAGGACAAAATCTGTGACCTACTATCTACAGTACGCGGACCTCAGCTGTGAGCTATCAGCATCGCTGAAGACTGAAACCAAACACGTTTCAGGGAACGTTTCAGGGGTGGAAAAAATGAACAGCAGCCACCAGTCAAATGCTGGTAAATTTTATCTGTGACTGGTAAGTTTATATACTCTGCCAGGCAGATACCGAACCAATGTTTTGTGATCCTGTTCTATTCTAAACATCTAGTTGTCTGGTGAAAGAGTGAAACTGGCTGGTGAATTTTGGGATGGACCAACCACTATGGCCAGTGGACAAAAACTTTTGTTTCCTGCACTGGGCGGCTACAGTCAGCCATCACCTGGAACCAGGATCCAGAAGCTTCCAGAAGCGTCCGAGGCTGACGAATAGCACAGCAGAAAGCTACTGCATCACTGCAGGGAGGGGCAGTCACGTGCTCCAGGAAGGCCATTCCACTGATTAAATTACACACCTCTTTTTTTAGGAAGATTCTGAATTTCACGGAGTTACTGGAAAACAAAGCCAGAAGTTCCCCTCCGCCACATTTTTCCTTAGCTGTAGAACCGTGGTGTTTAAAATGGATTTTCACTGCATTACTCCGTGTCTGGAGTACAAACCCTCTGGCCTCTCATAGTTAAAACAAAATTAATAAATAATCCAACTACAGAACACAGTATTTTTCTTCCCATTACCAATATTAATACTAAACATCGTAAATTAACAAAAATGATCCATTTTAAAATGCCTGATTCTAATAATTAAACAGGGGAATGTGTATTTTTACTGGCCAAGGGGTTCAGCCAGTGAAACTCTGGAAGAATAACCTTACTCCCCCCAACCTGAAGGAATGAAGCGCCTTTACACCTAGCCCTAAACCTATCCGTGACAGTATGACAGTGTGCACACGGAATTAATTATACATGCCGGCTAATGGAAATAGTTTGCTGAGGTATATGCAGAAAATCAAGAGATTTCTTGATGAAAAGGTCGCTAATTGCGACGCCCAGAATTTTCACGTGCGTTGGCGGTCCCCGGTACCGTCGGTTTGGCTCGACGGACCGTTTGTGGGCGTGACCTCCTGGTCCTCAAACGTTATGAGCTACTCGAAGAGCAAAACAATGCGAGGGCTGTGTTCTTGGAGGACACGTGACCACCTCGTTGTGGCAGGGCTCGGTTTGCGGGAGGAATTCAGGGCAATTAGAGGACCACGCCTACTGGTTAAGCAGACACACACCTGGATGATGTTACAAATCAGTCCAGGGTTTAAAAGTGTGCTTCTTTCCACAGTAGGTGTCTGAGACCGGGATCCCCCAGGAGAGAGCTCGTACAGACCAGAGAAAAGGCCGAAAATTGTATGGTTTCATTTATTTTGTCTTTGTTATTTTAGTTTATAGTTTTTGCCCAGATCAGGTGAGGGTGACGGGCGAAGGGTTTTCTCGTTTGTGTTTGCTGCCGATATGCACTCTCTCACTACTCCCAATAAAACGCCAGAGATATCCGGAATTTTCGCTTCTCCCTATGTCCAGCTCTTCTGTCCCAATCAGGGTAGTCACGGCATGTGACACTTGTGTTCGGACGTTAACTGTTCCTTGGACACAATATGGGTGAATAGTCTGCAACGTACCCAGCGTCAGGTCACAGTTGGGTGAGAAAATGATAGGAAAAAAAGGCTAATCACGGCTAATTTCGGTTCGCTGTTTGACGGCACAACACGTAAATAAATTCAAGAAAGTCAAGTCTAGAAAAAAAAAAATTAAATTAAGAAAAAAAAACTTTTGATAAGGGTGTCTGAAACGCTTCCTCACAGCATCTGCGGCAAGTCTGTCAAAGGATAAGCAAGAGAAAGAAAACAAATGCAAATGTGCAAATCAAAGGAGACACTTTCCTTTCCAAAAGAGATTCTTCTGAACACCCCGGGGGTCCAGGCACCATCTTGCATCAAAGTGCTAAAGTGTTGGGAACAGTATGACTTTGGGGTGCGTCCCCTCCCGCCTTCACTCTGGGGGGGTCCCAGGGAAACCTGGGGGAGACGCGACGTGTTGTTGCTTCAGTCGGTCTCGGAGTGACTCCACACTGCTTTCACAGCTGTCTCAGACACGAGCTGGGGGGGTGGAGGGAGGGGGGTACGGTGAGGAACAAAAAAAAAACTGCTGTGATCAACCCGTGTAAACACGAGACCAGGATATCAAAGGAAAACAAAATGTCTGCCATATTTTCGCAGTTTAAAAAAAAACACAATTTGAAACGCTACAAACTTGCGTTCGAATAAAGGTTCTGCGGCCGGGGGGGCTGGTCTTTTGCCGTCGAATGTTCGGCCGGACTTGCTTTGGACCCCCCCGCACCTCCCCCCCCGCACCTCCCCCGCCATTTTAGTCCCTCCATAAACACGGCTCGGCTTTGCGAGGCGGCGAGAGCGGACGTGCGTTCAGAGCGCAGATCAAACCGGTGCCCCGTGCGGTCTCCGGGTTCAAACGGCCGACGGCGGGCCGGCATGCGGCCGGGGGGGGGGGGGGGGGGGACATCTGCTCCCAGGTAGAGGCCCCGCCGGCGGCGCCGCTCGCGGTGCTGGTCCTGGGGAGGAGCCAAAGCGCGCCAGCTGTCTCCTCACCGCAACCCACGAAAACCCCGAACGCGCAAACAATAACACGAACGCAAACGGCGAGCAAATAAGCACACGCCCACGCACCCGACCCCGGAGGTCGCGTCCCACAATCCCGTGCGCCATGCGCAAAAAAAACCGCGCCGCGTGGGGCGACGACGGCTGGATCCGGGACCGCCCCCCCCCCCCCCCCCATGTGAAAGGGGTGGGGGGAGGGGGGTGTACGACGGCGATACCTTTCGCCTGAGGTCGTCGGAGAGAGGCCTAACGCGATGTGACGCGGGGAACGGTCGTCGCAGGTTTTTAATAAATGATTCACGGGCCCCCGCCGCGGGACCGCGGAGGCGATGCCATTCCGGCAGCCTTGCTTCACAAACTTTGACTTTTCTCGGGCTCCGTCCTCCAGGGAAAGGGGGCGAAATGGACAGCCGCGCCGCGGTAATGTTCCTGTCCTCCATTACGGCTCCGGAGGAATACATCAGAGACCGTAATAATACAGTGATGAAATACAAAATGCTGCATTGCCTTTTTTTCCCCCCCCTTTCCGGAGAGGGAGCCGAGATTTCGCCATGCCATTTTAGGTGCACTAATAGCTTCTTAAAGCCCTCAGAGTATCCTAATGTGAATTTAATGAGCTGATAGAGTGCAAATGACAAGAATGCAAGGTGAAGGTGGCAACCTTTTTTATCCTTTTTATGTGCTTTTTTTCTCGGTTGTTGTTGTTTTTGTTGTCGTTCTGAAGCCGAAGCCCGAGCGTTATTCATCTGGAATGCATTATTCAGGGAACGGGGGGGGAGGCCAGAGACCTGTCTCTGCGAGACATTTAGGAGAGCGGCTCGATGCGCGGGACGACCGCCTCTCCCCGAGGCCGGCCGCCAAGCGCTAACGCGCCGCCGCCTGACCCTCGCGTGCGCGCGTCCTCCCGTTCCGTCCCCTGCGCGCGCGCGGTCGAACGGGGCCGTGACTTTGTCCCCCGGACGAGCGCGGCGAATCGCGTCTGAATTACGCCCGGAGACGAGGTTCAGAGGAGAGAGAGGACCCGTCGGAGGGAGAAGAGCGCCGAGGCTACGCCGGGTGCGGGTCTGTGACGCACGCAAAGCGTTAAGCGGCGCGTCAGAGTTCGCCGGCGGCCATTTGCATATCATGAGCTGGACGCCAGACACCACAGAGTCACTGAACCCGGAGGAAACGAGGCATTCAGGCTTCAGCTCAACGTCTCTCCCGGCTGACCCGCCCACCACCGCCCGCGACCTTCATCCCAATGAACCTCGCAGGCCGTTAGCGGTAGCGTCCTGACGCACAGCGCCACAATCCCAGAATGCACCATTTTGACCGCGCTGCGCAGAGAGCTTGGGTTTCAGCGTGACGTCATGTAGCGGGGCGGTAAATACATCCTGGCAAACAACTGAATGCGCTCTGTTCTTGGAAGAAATAAAAATTATCGTGAGTAGAATCCCAGTCAAAGGAATTTGGTTTCTGCAGTTAATCATGAGAATCGTTTGTGATTGTTTTGCTGTATTCAGTTTACAATGCATCAACCTAAATATACTGAATAGTGGAGACCTTTCATTCTTTGAACTTGATATACGGCCATTTTGGCCTCCAGTAACTGTGGTTGACTGTACAGATCAAATGTACTCATTGTCAACAGCGATGAGTCACTGCTGTTTATGAAGTCATTCCTTGTTGTATAATAAACTGATTTATGACTGTATTTATTTAAGGTTTTATTGTTTTCCTGAAAATAGAATTCAGTACATAACTCATTGCATTGCTAGTTTTCCAATGCTAGATTTTAAATGCGTCGATCTCCGTGAAGCGTCGGTCATTTCGCCGTGAGAAATTTGGAACTTCAAATTAAGAGGTTAACTCCCTGTTATGGGCTGCCACTGAACAGCATTGCTTATAAAACGCCGAAGTTCCTGACAAACTGGAAAATCAGTGTACGAGCCCAGGACACTGTCGGGCAAGCAGGAAAATCGCATCGCTTGTGCTTAACAACCCCACAAGCAGATATTTTGCCCGTGCGCAGTGTACAGCGCCCGGTCAGTTATAATGATGTACCGCAGCGCCGGATGCTTCCAAGAGGGACAAACACTTATTTATTGGCGGAAAACGCTCTCTTTTCTCGCTAAAACGCGAGCCCTCGCCGAGGCCTCCTCCCCCTTCTCTTCGGTTCTGTCCTTCCCAGATGAGATTTAATCAACGTTTAAAGCGATTACCGTGTTCTCAATTAAAGAACAGCGCCCGAGTAAAAGCGTACTTTGTCTGGTTTGGGATTTCTGCGTGAACGATGTGTGTGCGCGAGCGCGTGTGAGGCTATGAGCCGATGTGCGGAGCTCCATCACCGTGTCTGAAAGGGGGGGCAGTCGGGACCGGGCCCCAGATCCAGGGTAGTATTTTATTTTAGTCCCCGGGTGTACGCAGGCCGTGACCCTAATTGAGAATTACCGAGCACTCAAGCTCGTCTCGTAATGCCGAAGTGTTCGAGGACGCGGGCTTTTTTTCCTCTTCTTCCTAAAACGTGTTTTACTGTAATGTCCTCTGTGATTGAAATGGGTGTTTTAATGATGTATACTTAAAGCAATAACAGAATTATTGCGGCCGACGATATATTTGTAAAGCCGTAATTGACCTGGGGGGGTCATTGCAGATTCCAGATCCTGACTAATCTGAATTTACTGTCCGCTGCGGAGCACGGGAAGTCAATGTCGGTTTAGCTGATTGTGGAAAATGAACGTGAGTGTATAAAAAAAAAAAGGGGGGAAAAAAGGAAATCATCTTGTAAATACGTTGTGGGGTCTGCCCTGGGGACAGAGCACCTCCCAGTGAACATTACAGACCGCCCCACAGCCCAGCCGACGGTTGGAGCGGGGGCGCTAATTGTATGCAGTAACTGGAGCTTTTAGCTGCCGCCGCGTACGTAAGGTTCAGTCGCCATTATGCAGAACTGAACCGTTTTTTTGTCAGCGTTTTCCTCGGTTAATCGGAGCACCAGGAGGTCAGACGAAGCACCGCGGTCGAGCCCATTTCGAACCGCTCGAACCCGAACTCGAACCCGAGCCTCGTGCGGCTCCGACGCCGTCCCGCAGCCCGACCCACCGCCCACGGGCGAGCGCTCCTCGCGCCGCGCCCTTGAACCCGGGGCCGCCCGCACGATCGAGTCATTTCTCTCCCCTCTCGGTCGGTCCGACCGTTCTGGGGACACATCAGAGCCAGAGGGGGGCTTAACGGGCAGCTGTCCGTCTCTGCGATGCTCCCCACTCGGCCCCGGACGGGGGGAGAGTGTCCTTCTCCGAGAGCGCTCGGCTGGCTCACCCCCCCAGCGTGCGCCGCCAATGCTAATGAACTCACAGCAGTCCAGGCTAGAATGGTTATTTCAGGCTTAAATCAGTCATTAACATTTCATTAATGCACTGGCCCACCGCTAGCCCGCTAGCTGCCTGCAGCTCCTGATGAATGGGGCTCCGGAACAAACCGCCAGTTAAGGTGGAGTCTTTAGCGGGATTTATGTTAGGGCAGTAAATGACAAACAATCTACAGAGATGCGTGTGTATGTGTGAGTGTGTGCACGTGCGCATGTGTGGGTATGTGAATGTGCATCTTTGTGTGTGTGTGTGTGTGTGTGTGTGTGTGCGTGCACGTGCGAACGCGTGGGCATGTGCATGTGAATGTGCATCTGTGTGTGTGCGCGTGTGTGTGTGTGTACGTGCATACGCGTGGGTATGTGAATGTACATGTGTGTGTGTGCACATGTATTCATGCATTTGCATGCGTTCATGAGGGTGTGCGCAAGTGTATGGGCGTGTGTGTGTGTGTGTGTGTGTGTGCATGTGCGTGCATGTGGGTATTCATTATGTAGTCATTTGCCTTTTTGGTCCATCTGGTTTGAATCTGTTCCAATTCAGTACAGGGTGTATTTCACCCTTTACAGCATTCAGACGATATGAAACACTGAAATATTGATTTGGGGAGAGACCCATGGCCTATAGGTACTTTATGTTTTATATCACACCTTGTCCAGGATGCACATATACAGTACATGACTGGATCTGTGTCCTTGAAAATTTGATTTCAATCAAGATTGGCCTGCAGTTCTTGACTGTAAACTAAGAAAAAATAACTTTCTGAAAACGAATGACATAAAGATTCAGTTTTGCACAGCAACATGTAACATTGCAGCACTTATGCCATGCACAGATGATAAACATAACTATTAATATTACAAAGAGATCATCTGAGAATGGTGTACAAAGAATCCAGCAAGGATCATCTTTACCACATTTTATAATTAGCACAATATGCTAATGTTTAATGTCTTGAATAAATTAGGTCAATTATCTATGTTAAATTATGACTAATTAAACGGTGCCTAAGTGATCATTACTTTGCACAAACCTTTGCAGTATGATCAATTAAATTAGGTACAAACATCTTTAACACTGGGTTCCTGTTTAAGATTTCTAATTATATCTTATTTTGCAATGTTAATGAATAGCTAAGCACAATTAATTATGCAATCTAAAAACTACTGGCAAGAGACAGCCATTGTTGCATCAAATTATACAACACAATATGAAAACGTGAATTAAAATCCACGTACAGCAGGCCATAAATGCACATTTATTGAGGGATACTCCAAATTAAGCACACTTCACATATATTGGAAAAGGAATATTCCAGGTCAGCGTAAATGTAACTGTTAACAACCACTTTGAACAAAATACTAGATTATGCACCTCTGAATTTCTTTAAAAAAAAAAGAGATCAGCGTTCGTTTGGGCTGCAGAGATACAGTATAAACTGTACTGATAAAGGGGGCCTCCTGGGGCATCAGAGTGGGTAAATCAAACGAGTCGGGCAAACGTTGCTGAGGGATAAACGTATTTAAGTCAAGGACAAACCCTAAAAACTATTGGCAATCAAACAATTTTCCACGCAGGCTGATCTAATTGGGTTCGCTGGCGTTGACG
Organism: Anguilla anguilla; assembly: GCF_013347855.1. NCBI lineage: Eukaryota > Metazoa > Chordata > Actinopteri > Anguilliformes > Anguillidae > Anguilla > Anguilla anguilla. Next base: position 10,361,950 of record NC_049215.1, read on the forward strand.
CAAAAAAAAAAAAGAATAAATAAATGAAAAAGCGTAGGTAGGAATCATATGGTTCCACTTAGCGGAGAATCAAAAGCAGAACTTTTGTCTGGACCGCATGAGTGATAAATGTCCTCACTTATCAAGCGTGCCTGTGATATATGAGATCGGATAATAATCCACGTTTAGCTGCGCCATATGTTTGCGCAGGCCTGCCAAGCTCGTAGGTACGAGGTCTCAGTGCTGAGGTGGGCTTCCAAAAGCGGGAGGAAGCCGCTGCGCGCTCTCCGACGCTCCACGCGTAGCCAAAGGGCCCATTTACCCACCGCCCCTGCTCTCACGGACCGTGTCACTGTGAAATCCATGTAGCTGCCCGACGCTTCTGCTCAACAGATGCTAGTATAAATTAGCATCACTTCTGTTCTGTCAGATCATCACTGGTGTTTAAAGCAAATCTGACCGTTGCGATATCGTTTTGTGTCCTTGGTACAAAATTTATCAATTTTCAAGAGAAAGAACTATACAAAAAATAAAAAACAGAAAGAATACTTTGAGAGCTGACATACTGTACAGACAAAAAAAAAAACATTTAAATTATTTAAGGGGCAAAAAATTGTATGTGATAAAGTGAAGTAGAAATATCAGAGATAATTCAAACAGCTACATCCCTAGTCTCATAATAAGATAATCAGATCATTCACCAAAATATAATACAAATCAGCTGTTTTTCTTGGGTCTCAGATATTATAAGCCTCTGTTAGGGCTGGAACTCTGCGTATAAATATAATAGACAGGATATACGCATGTTGGTGATGTTATTTACTTGCCTAACTTGTGTGATAGCTAAATTTCACTGTAGTGCCGACAAAGCAGTGAGTCAGTAAAACCTTCACATATTAAGACAAAACCCATCAACAGCCAGTGAAGTGTTTTATGTGTAAATGGTAAATGGGCTGCATTTATATAGCGCTTTTATCCAAAGCGCTTTACAATTGATGCCTCTCATTCACACATTCACACACACACTCACACACCAACGATGAAAGGCTGCCATCTAAGGTACCAATCAGCTCGTTGGGAGCAATTAGGGGTTAGGTGTCTTGCTCAGGGACACTTCGACACGCCCAGGGCAGAGGATCTAACCGGCAACCCTCCGACTGCCAGACAACCACTCTTACCTCCTGAGCTATGTCGCCCCTATATTCTACCAGCTAGGCAGCTTTGTGCTATTGTTTCCAGCAACTGTTGTAACTTTCCATGCTAGCTAGCTACTCCAAACTCCTTATCATCTGGCTTCCCAGAAATCATTATTATCTGTTTGATGACCGAATCCTCAAAAATCCACCCCAGTGATGCCCAAGGGGTGAGCATTTTAAGGACCCTTATTAGTATTGTCCCATTTTTTGTCAGCGCTATTAACTGCGACTATCACTCAAAATGTAGTTTTTGGAGTCAAATTGTGAGAAAATACTGTTGGAGTCGTAGAAGATACAATGCAATGGGTTTTCTGTGTAATGTTTACAGAAAAAGGCTTATTCTCCTCTTAGCTGATGGACCATAATACAGAAAAACAACACTATGGCTTCTCCCAATAAATTATATAAAATAATTCATTTTAAAAAACCAATAATGATAGAAAATGTGAAGTAATTTGTCCCTCACCTTTGAAATAAAATGTACACATAGGTGTGAATATGAATCTGTTCTGCACATATAGCTGCACACGCAAAATTAAAACGGGTACTTTTAGCGTACGGCAATTCAACTGCATAAGAAAGGTAAAAGTCAAAGTAAAATATGTGGAAAGAACAGGCGTTTTCAAAACTGAGCTTCAAATGATTTTTTCATGGTATAGAAAAAATGGGACTCTTAACAACCATTCAAGAACTGGCAGACCACCAGAACTATAACCATCCCGATGACAGCACTTGAAGATATTATCTTTGAGAAATAGGGAAAAAATCAAGCTCCACTCAAGTCAATTCTTCTACTATGAGAAGACAACTCAATGTTGTGGGTCTGAAAGGATGTGTAGCTGTCAAAGCCCCTACTGAGAAAAGGAAATAAAAGAGAACACTGTGTGCACCTGAGGTGTGGAGGAAGGTTTTATGGACCGATGAGTCCAAATTTGAGATTTTCGGAAGAGAACAAAGCCATTAAGACTCTTGGACCCATGTCTACAACCATCAGCCAAGCATGGTGGAGGATCAGTGCAAGTTTGGGGTTATATACCAGCATCTGAAGTTGGTGATTTGGCTTTGATTGAAGGCATCATGAATGCTGATAAATATAAACAAATCTCACCATATCATACAATACCCTCTGGATAATGTTTGGTTGGGAGCAAATTCTTTCTACACCAAGATAATGACCTCAAGCACAGTGCTAAGATCAAGCTGCTGGTGTTCTCAGAATAATGGCCACCCCAGAGTCCAGACCTCAACATTACTGAATGTGGGATTACTTGGAAACAAGCGAAAAACGCAAACCAAATTCTAAGACTGAACTTTAGAGGTGTTTACAAGATGCATAGAAACATATCCCTGCAGATATCTTTAAAAAACTGAAAGCGAGTCTCCCAAACTGAATGGAAGCTGTAATAAAGACAAAGGGTGGACACACTAAATACTGAAAGATTTGATACTTGTTGTGGGTGTTTTGTGTGTGTGTGTGTGTGTGTGTGTGTAATTTTGTGTTAAATATATGTTTGCAGCATTATTTTCTGATACTGAAAAAGAAATAACTTGCACTTAATGGCTGTTTCCACTGGAAAGTAAATAAATAAAGGTTGGCCTCAGACTTTTGCATAGTACTGTACATTTCACTGTTTTGAAGACTTAGTAGACACTAGCTGTGAATTGTCACAGGCCATTTTAATCAATTTTTAAATGAACAATTTAAATGTTTTCAACAATGCTAGCCAATGGCTGAGCTGGCTCGCACCTATCTGAGATGCTAACCAATGATTGACCTGACACGTCCCTATCTGAAACGCTAACCAATGACTGACCTGACACGTCCCTATCTGAAACGCTAACCAATGACTGACCTGACGCGTCCCTATCTGAGATGCTAACCAATGACTGACCTGATACGTCCCTATCTGAATCACTAACCAATGACTGACCTGACACATCCCTATCTGAAACGCTAACCAATGACTGACCTGACACGTCCCTATCTGAGACGCTAACCAATGGCTGAGCTGGAACACCCCTATCTGAGACGCTAACCAATGGTTGAGCTGGAACACCCCTATCTGAGACGCTAACCAATGACTGACCTGACACGTCCCTATCTGAGACGCTAACCAATGGCTGGGCTGGAACACCCCTTCCTGCACCAGTCAATGCTGTTCCAGGTGATAGGACCAGAGTGCACTGGGATTTCACAGCTTCTGCCTGACTGGGTTCCGACACTGACGCTCGTAACATTCGTGCGCGTTTGTTGCAGCCGGCAAAGGAAACAAATTGATCAGAGGAGTCTCCGTTGGGCGAGGAGGCAGAGGAGCATCCTGGAGCTAAATCCTCCCTCCCTCGCTGATGATTAACTGCCAATTAATCACGATGTCCGTGGGGTCACAGAACCACGGAGACCACAGGCACGGTGAGGCTCCGGTCCGCACGGCAGGCCGCATCGCTAAGTGAGCCGACCCGTCCGTCCAGAAACCCGGCTTAACACCGGTGCGTCATGTGATCAGAGCTCAATCGGCTAAATCCCCCTGAACCTCACCCGAGCCCAAGCAGCGGCTGCTCCTTCTGGACCACGACAGACACACACGTAAGGGTCTTTAATGAGATCAGGAACTTCCAATGTGGCCTTTGGCTCAAGATAATTAATTTTGTCTTGAGTCTGTAGCCCTTGATATCCGTTGTTGTCAGTAAAATAGTGATAATGACCTCAGTGCTCTGCATTAAGCTGGACTGTTGGAATCTGTATTCCATCCTTCAGACAGTTTTTAAAGGGTCTAGCTTATTTTAGTGCTCATAACTTGGCTCGGGAGCATTCATTGATAATTTGTCATTATTTTGGTTTTTCATCGACATTGTGACGATCCCCTACTCTGCTGTCCGTGCTGCTCGTTGTGCTATTGTTCACAGGTGCCTGAAGGGCGGAGCAGAGGGTCGTTTGTGCAATTGGGAGCACCTGTGCTCAGGGCTCCCAGAGAGATTAAGATGCCTGTGTCCAGTTTGAGTTTGGTTTCTGTTTTGGTGTTGGCTGTGGTTTTGGTTTTACACCATACAACACTGCTTCAGCACACCTTTGATACATCCACTCACCTACACTATTGATAATGCTGACTTCCACACCGCGTGTTTGCCTTGTTTTGGGTATAATTAGGTTATTTTAAATAAATGCGAATTTTTAAATGTGTCAGTGTGCTCTCCGTTTTTGTCATGGCCATTGAGCCAGGTCGTGACAACATTCATTTTTAACCCTCACAATGTGTTGGTTTAGTTCAAAGTTATCAGCGCAAGCATGAATGCATGTACCACTTTCTTAAATTTTTTAAGTGTTCAATATGTATATTTAAATGTTGCTGTTGTTTGTATATAAAGAAGTACAAACAAAAGCACACCGATGGATCCAGTTATGTAATCCCTCCACAACTATGCGGTTACAGGGCACTATATAAAATACACAGGAAACAAAGCCACTATGAAGTGGACTTCCAGCTTCAAAGAAACGGCACCCCCACACCCCCACCCCACCCCACCCAAATTAAATATATTTAATTATCGAATGCCGCACGGCTGTGATTACAGAAGCGCCACGGGCCCCGGCAATCTCGCGTCTTCACGACTCAACGCTTTTCCCGCTAACAGGTCGAACTGGAGCGTCCCATCCCCCGCGGCGGACCCGAGTACTGCAGCGCGGTCTTATCAGCGCCGCTCGAAGACCGTGTGCTTTTCAGTGTCAGCCGCCGCGAAACATAACTCCTGCCCTTCAAACGTTCCGACTGTCTGGAGTTATTTAGATACAGTCCCAGCTGCGATGCGCATGCCAAAAACTGAAGCACCAGTAGCATTAGAAGATTGTTTCTGTAAAGCGCTGACAAAATGTCTCTTGGACATTTGTGTGGAAGGTAAACAAAACAGCTAGTAGTCTCTTGCCAAGCCCGGGCCCAGAGCAGGCATCTTCGTTTGCGTTTGCCAACAGTCAGAAAATTTCAAACAGTTTAGGCAGCCGTGTTGTTCATGGAAACTGGCGCGAATGCGTATTGTCAAGGAGGATTTTAGTATCATGGTTGCAAGGTTGCTCTTTCTATCAAGTACAATTCAGCTAAATGCTGTGAAATGGGTTCTGCTGGCGTTGATAGGAGCATTCAAAGAGAAATGCTAAATAATATTTTTCCCGAATGCTTCGTATTGCTGTGTGGAGGGTAAGCATAAATGTAAACACATCGACCCATATACATGCAGCAGACAGGTCTACATATCTAGAGCATGCCTGGGCCTGGATATCTCACCAAAAAACACTTTTTTTTAATTTAAATTAAAAATTCAAAACTGTTACCAATTTTTAAAAGTCAAATGTTATTACGTCCAATTTGTCTCCTGTATTACACAAGACTCGACTGTCCAGAAGTGTGCTATCCAGACTGGAACCTGCACGGTTTGTGAAAGAGTTGGGCATTCAAGTAAAGAACCATTTTTACAAGACAGTTCATAAGTTTTCTGAGGGCATTAAAGGTAGCTAAATGATATAATTTCTTTCTTTTTAAAAGTTATTTTTCCTTCTAATGTATGGTTTGACATTGACAGCAGAAAGTCGGTGGGAGTTGGTGTCACTGAAGAGCTAGACGTTTGATATAGCTAATTAGCTCGCTAGCTGCAGGCCTACTGTCACCACAGCTGTGGGTGGATGTTTATTTTTTTGAAAGGCAGCCCTGGCTTTGTTAGGGAGAACGAGCTGCAGAGTCCTCGCCACAGGCCCGTGTGTTCATCTGAGACTCTGTACGAACACGTTCGGTTCACAGCCTTTTATGTGTCAGTTTGCCACGTAGCCTCGTTTGTTTGTTCCAAACGCTCGGCAGTATTTATAGGTTCATCGCTCTGGCAAACTGCATCCATGTACACCGATTTTCGGTGACAAAAACGTTTTTCGTTCCTTTTTTCAAACGTCACAAAGGAGCGAGTTGAAGGTTGACACCTCCCATCCTGTAAAAAGCTCTTCATTTGCAGCTGTGAAGTGACACCTAGGGTGTCTAATTCAGGACATCCTGATGTCGCAGTCCTGATGTCTCCTGCTGAGCACATATACAGTAATGCTAGACAGCTATATTTGACAGAGCATTAAACAAGGTTTAGATGAGGTACATACATCTATCATCTAATCAGATGTACAGCAAATAGCTAATCAGCTGCATAAACTATTTGCTTTACTTACTGATATATGATGTAATGCATGAATGCATTATGAATTACCCTGACTAGAATCACCCTGACTAGAACTTGTGGTGACACACATTTGGATAGAGCTATTTATCAGGGGTCCCTCAAAAATAAGGCCTTGAAATAAGGGATCTGCAGCCCTGATCCTGAAGAGCAGCAGGGTCTGCCGGTTTCTGTTGTTACTCAGCATTTAATCAATCAGCTAAAATATTTTTAAAAATCTAAATACATTTTTAAACGGCTAACTCACCTCCCCTGGATTCTGGGGTCTGAACTGGCTGCTGATTTGAAGGGGAAGGCAGAGACCATCAGGCCCTGTGGCTCTCCGGGTCCTTTCCTTTGCAGACCCCTTCCCTGAGAGCTGGAACAAGGGGATTTTAGGTGAGGCTCCAGTGGATGAAGAAGGGTGACAGTTTGGCTGACAACATTTAGGAAGATGTTGGAGAATATAAGAATAAGCAATGTGACCCAGTGATAGCTCTCTGTGTAGAAGTGTACTTCCTGATATCCAATCAGAATGTACCTTCAGTACCTATGCATTTAAAATCCTGAATAAAATTCCCTCTTAGGCTCTTTTTGCTGAGCCCTAAGGCCTGGGTCTGTGCTGAAACGGACACTGTACATACCGGTGATCCGTCAGTACACAGGGAGAGCAGCTCGTTTGCTCATATGACATCCAGCAGTATGTTTCCGTGTCCTCTTTCGACCGACCTGGTTTGCCGGAGACGCCATCTTTTGAACAGGATGTTGTGGCAGAACCCCCAGCACTGCTCTTCTCAGGCTTAGTAACGAAGCTCTTTGTGTTTAGCATCTCTCAGTCTGCACTTATACTGGGCCTCAAACAATTATCATCAAATTTCAAACTAAGAGTGTATAATCAGCATTCCATCAAAGAGCTACTGCACTTTTATCACAGAATAAAATGTCTCCCTATTTGATCTCCTGTGGGGGTTTCCAACACCTACAGTGAATGGCAGATGGACAGGAAGTGGCTATGCCGTGAGGGCTCTAATTCACAGGACCCATTCTGGCTCTTTAACCACACTGTGAAAATGCGTACCTTAACAAGTGTTTCAGTCTTTAATGAGACTTGAAATATTATTTATTCCACTCAAGTAGAGAATAATATGAGCTTTCTTTAAGTTAACTTTTGCTTGACAAGTCGGCATAATCTTTAAATGAGTCAAACTGTCTCACCTCACTGGCAATCTTTGCCATATTTAGCTAAAATGTAATATAAATAAGAATATACAGTGAGTCCATATATAAGAATATCATGCTCATTAAGACTGACTTATTCATATTTATTTATTTTTTTGCAGTGTGTTATGCAGCAAGGGATAAGCAGTGAGAAATTTGGTGAAGGAAAACATGGGGCGCAGGAAACAGGAAGAAATGGCGAACACGCGTGCCATTTGGCACGTTATTTACCTTCACTTCATTAATGAGCCTCACCAGACAAAAGAGAACAAAATAGTCCTTTTTTGAGGTAAGTTAAGGAATTTAAAAAATAGACAGTCTTTGATTAAAGAATTTATTTATTCATTTATTTTTTGTTGCACGGTTCCTGAATTGAATGCACAGCCTGCGCATTTTAAGGCCCTAGTCATGGGCGAGACGTGTGTGTAGAGTGGACTGACCCATGCACAAGCCTCTGGCCCAAGCGCTAGGCCAGGAGCACCCATCCGTCAGTTATAGATTGGGACATATTGATGGCATGCATTGCAGTATCCACGCAGACAAGAACGCACGATGACAAGAACAGATCCTTCAGACCATCCACTCACCGTTTAGCTTGAGAAAACCTGGAAAACCCCTTCTCTGCTTCTGCTACAAGACGTTCCATACTTTTACAGCTCTCTGTGTAGAGATACTTCCTTTTTATTTGTGCAGAATTTACCTTTATTAGTAAGTCTGAGGCTGTCAACACGCACACACACACACGCATACACACACAAATTTGATAATGATAATGAAACAATAATGAAATTTATAAGTTGTCAGTCATAGGTACAGGTGTCTGCCAACATGATGGATCACTTGCAGTTGACTAACATTTGTTTAAGGATAAAATAGTTCATTTTCTCAAGCGAATTGAAAAAAACAGCCCATTTTTAAAGTATAGGTAAGCACTTTTTATTGACAATTACTGGCAATTAGCTGATTACTTTAAATGTTTGATCCATGCAAAGAAATGCTGTATTGCTGTACTTTGTTCAAAACTTCTATGTTAACTGCTTAACATACTTGTGATACAGTTGATTTTAAAAGACTTTCAGTCAGGTATTGTTGGAAAATAATTTTGGTTTATGCATTTATTTGTGGAAATTGTAGCTGCATTCTGGAATGTATGTGAATGTATTTCCTTTATAGAATCGTGGCATGTTTGGCTAGGGTTAGCGAATGCGTATGGCTACAGCTTTAGGTTTGTTTGACAGCTAGCTAGCTATATGATAAGCAACAGTAGACGTATGTTTTTGGTGGGTCAGTGAGTTTTCTGGTAGTTCCCGTGACACTGCTGATTCAGCCTGATTCCCTGGAGAAAGCCAGGTGGGCAACAACTCTGCTACAAAGACCAAATAAAGACCCACTAAAGAAATGTGACGTCAAGTCCAACAATCAAGAAATGATTGCCATGGACTAGTCATTGTGGAGTTCAGTGTGTTCTTCGGGAGTTTCCCACCTTAAAACCCTGCGGACCAACCAACTGAGACCCCAGAGGAAACAGAGGCCAGCCCTAATACCCCATCACTAATGCCCTGCCGCTCGCTCCGTCTGTGGCAAGATCTGCGACTCTAGGATTGGTCTCCATATCCACATGCAGTGGCAAACAGACGTAAGCCAGAGCTTCACCATATGTAATCAATTGCAACATCATCTTTGTTTCAATGGACTTCCATAAGATTGTGTTTGTGTATGTGCATGCATGTGTGTGTGTGTGTGTGTGTGTGTGGGGGGGGGGGGGGGTGTGTGTGTGTATAGAATAAAATAAATAAATAAAAAAGAAAGATTCCACTAATGAAGGCAGTCCATAGAAGCTTCAGAGACAGCGTTTCTCTGCTCTGTGAAAGATGGTCCTTCACAGTCCATTATAGGTGACGCCGGTTTGTTTTCAAGGCGACTTTTTACGGCACAATTTAGCCCAATAAGACATTTTAATGAGGAATAAAAGTATCCTTTGTGGGCCACGTTTACGGCGATATCTTTGCCGGAGCTGAAAAGTTTGTATCTGAAAACATGTCCGTTTAAGATAAGTGTAACTTATTTAACTTGCTAGGCTGTCACATGCTTATTGCTTTGAAGCCGCAAATTAATGATGGGCGAGAACAGTGACCGTTTTACAGAAAGAGAATGACCTCTCTCTAATGGCACACAGAGAATGTCATCTGTCTGCTACATCTAATTATGTGAATCGTGCAATTTGAAAAGTGTCTTAAGGCTGTTTAGGAATAAAAGGGACATTTAAATGCAGAGCTCTTTGAAAATTACAGATCTTTCAAAATACCTTCCACGGACACTTTTTTTTTTTTTCTGTCTGGCTTATGCCATCCTTTCGATATAACTCATTATGTTAATTTCATGCTATGAATGCAACTCAAGCCTGTTGAGTCTTATCTTGAGAAAGAAAAGAAAAAAAATGAGTGCCCTCATTTTGCTCATAAACAGACTTTTTTTTAAATACAAGACACATTAAGTAATATTGGGATCTGAAACAGAACCGCTGTTGTACTAAAATGCTACAAAAGGCTGGAGGCTTATGGGAGTCTGTCCGCTTTATTAGGTCAATTTTCCTGAAAAAAGAAACGGGCGAGAGTATGAAGGCCGGTCATTCAGCGGCGGCCATTTGCATAAAGCTGGTGTCAACGCTGAGTGGATGGCTTCCTGCCTTTTGTGGAGCACAATGTGGGAACGGAGACTTAAGACATTTTATCCCCGGTCCCTTCCCCAACCTGCTGTGCTGTTCATCTGGGCTCCGGCGACGCTGAGCGCCACTTTAGCAAAAATGCGATGAAGGAAATATGCTCTGTGTGTGTTTGTGTGTGTACAGTATTCCAAAGAACGTTGCTTTTTTTTTTTAACCGAACAACGACTTGTGGCACTGATGTGAATTTGTTTTTTTGTTTTTTTGTGCTGGGACATTCAGAAAGGGACACAGATAAAGGTAACACATACAATATGTCCAACAGGCAGCCCAGTGGTTTCTGAAATGTCCTTGTCCACTTGTGTGATTGAGGTCTGGGCCCCATTGCTGAAATGAATCTTTTCATCTGGCTGTTTCTCTGAAGTTACTTCTGAGAAGTGTTCCTGGTGTTGTACACGTTAAATTGACCAGAATGATTAGTATTCACAGACTCGATCTTACTCTCTCTCTCTCTCTCTCTCTTTCTGCTTTCTAATTATTAATTGATTGCTCATTAGGTTTTGTGTTTGCTGTGTCATTCTGTAAACAAGACGTTTGTAAATCTGGTCCTCAAACATTTTAGATTTTCAATTTTAAGGAAACCAATCAGGTCACAGCGATAACAAAATGTCACCCGACTGAAATTCCTCCCACCTAGTCAGGCATGAGTTACAGCAGTGAGACTTTAATAAGTATAGCATCGCATTGAGATGCTACTGCGAGAGTCTGTATAATCTGCAAAACAAACTTTCATTAATGGTATGCAATCAGAAAAAAAAGTTTGGTTAAAATATTTACAAATATGATATCTATAAAATGTGGATTTTACTGAAAGTATTATTCATTTTATGTATTTACATGAAGGGAAATAACAAATAACAAAAAGTTTTCATATTTGAACACTTGTTTAAGTGCATTATATTTGTGTCAGCAATGCAAAGATTTACTTCGCATTATGCAAATGTATACTACATGTACATAGCACATGTAAACATATTAAAGCATCCATCCATAAAAGATTTACTCTGGGGTAAACATTCAAAAGCTTAAAAGTATTTAAGCAAAACTATTAAAATCACGTGGGAATATAGACATCCCATATGATTAATCATTTAGGAATTAATAACACTCAAATTAAAAATCACATCTCCATATCTATTCAAATGAAACTTTATGGATATGATGTATGCTTCCTTTAAAAACACACTGGATGTGGGAAGGTAATATTTTTACATAAAATTTGCCCATTTTTGCAGCTAAGTCATCCTCTCGAAAACCTCAGCATCAAAGTTCGCAAATGCGAACCGAAAACGAGCATTTTTCAGTGCTAGCGACGCCCGAGAAGGGGAAAAAAGTAGTTTGTTTTCTCCCCCCCCCCACCCCACCCCCATCCATCCGTCCGTACCCCCCCACCCCCTGCCCCAGAAACACACCCTCCTTTCCGTGTGTTAGGAGTTATGATGTGTGGATGAAGGTTCTTTCCCATGCGGTAATGACTGTATACCGAGATTTCAAGGGCCTGTTCATGACAATCCCATTTTCTGTGTAATTTCATGGTTGTCTTCTTGAATGAAGATATTGGCTGCTGTGAAGCGGGAGGTCGGACTTCCCTGCTCTGCTCCAGTATTGTTCCGGAGTATGTTTCCTTTCAGTTGATGAAAAGTAATTCATCATTTACACCCCTGAATCCTGCCAGCCCTTTTATATATATATATATATATTTTTTTTTTTTGAAACTTTTTTTTTCTCCCTCCCCTTTCCGTCTTTCCCGTTCCCTGTGGTACCTCGCGCTGGTGAAAGAGATAAATAGGTTCAATACTGCGGCGGGCCGCGGATCCGAAGCCCCCTTCCAGTCCTCGCCTGCCGCTCGCCTGCCGCTCGCCGGCCCCTCTCTCTCATGATAGAGTTTGTCACCTTTCTACCTCTGGAAGTCACATCCTGTCGGCTCGGGCGTCGCGCGGGCTCCCCGAAGTGGCTTTGGCGCCCAGCGGGCCATGCGAACTCAAAATTGATTTTTTTGCTCCCCACCCCCCCCCCCCGCCCCCCCTCCTCTTCGGGATCTGTCAAGTTTCCTTAAGGGACGCGGCTGACAGCCGCCAGGCCCTCGGCCTATCGCGACGCGTCGCGGCGCGCGTGAAGGAAAGACACCTAGGGAACTTCCTGCGCTTTTTTTTTTTTTCCGAGAGGCCGGAGGGTTCGCCAGCTTCCGACGCGCAGAGAGAGAGCGAGAGAGAGAGAGAGCGAGAGAGAGAGAGAGAGAGAGAGAGTGAGAGGGAGCAAGAGAGAGAGAGAGAGAGAGGGGTGCTGTTGCTAAGATACTGGCCTTTGCCGCCGGAACCCCTTTCCCGGCCCGCTCTCCGCCTCTTGACTGATCTGGCAGACGAAAATTAATTGACTCAAGGGCCCCCAAACTCACTTTTAATTGTGTTTCGTTTCATGGCGGCTTCCTGTGCGAGAGTCCAAACGCCGGGGGGGGGGGGGGGGGGGGGGGGATGCGGCCCCCTCGGCCTTCTCCCTGCCTCTTTTTAGAAACACTCTGCTTCCACCTCGGCCCCGACCCGAGGGCTCGCTGTTTCGGGCCCTTTTAATCACGGGCCGTTTAGGAGAACTCGGGGCAGGAACAGAAACGATGTGATTTCTGTTTTAAAGACGATGTGAAGCCGTTGGCTCGGGTAACTGGACCCCACGCTACTTATATGTTCTGTTCTCCACCAGCTGGACCCAGTAGGTGTCCGATGTCCAATCAGAGGGCTTCAACAGCATCAACTGCACGTCATGATAACAAAGAATAGTGAATGATCACATTTGTACTAATATTTAAGTGATATAATATTTAATCAGTGATATAACAGAATATTTATGCTTTATGTATTTTTTCAGTACCAGATATAACCACAGGTCCTGAAGCACTCTGTGGCTCACACATACCTGGAGTGTAAGGAAAGATGATCAGTGTCTCATCTATTCATTCTTCCTTAGTGTGGTTCTTCAATTGAAAAAAAAAAAAAAAAACTGTCCCTGACCTCCTCTGCTACATGTACGTGCACACACACACACACTCATACACACCCACGCACATGCTCACTCCCCACACAGACACACACACATGCTCACACACACCCACGCACGCACTCCACCACACACACGCACACCCTCCCCGACACACACACTCACCACCCCACAGACACACACACACACACACACACAATTGCCACATCTTGCACACTCCTGCCTTGCAGACAGAATGCACCCAGGTGGCACTGAAAAGGCAAAGAATGGGGGGGGGGGGTCACTGTGTGTGAGTAAGTCATGTGTGCTGAGCGTTAGGGACAAGCACCATGTGCAGATGGGCTTGGGGGGGGGGGGGGTTACAAATTACCATCATTCGGCAAAATAATAAAAATAAGGTTTGACTACAATTAGAGTTAAACTACATTCAGGTAGTTTTCATCAAATGAGGATTGCGGCAATTATATGTTTTTAATCAGCATTTAGCAAATTTATTTTTTCATTTATTTATTCTGTAATGGTAATATTCTGGGGAGATGGTACTTCTTGTGTTGACATTGAGGACCTCAGGATCAGTGCAAGTTCATAAAGATTTATACTAACCAAACTCAATTTGAGTAAAGTGTTCTATAGGTTAAAAAAAACACACAGTTTGCATTGTGGAAAAAGTGTGTTCCAGATGACAGAAAAAAAATGTACTTTTGTCTTTTACTGTAATGTTGCTGATGACATATTTATCAGTAAGCGAGCCACTGAATGATAAAATTGGGCTACCATCGCATAATGTTGCCATGGGAACAAAAGCCGTGAAAAAAAGCAATTGGTGAAATGTCTGCCAGCCATCCAGTTACAGAGGTTCTGCTGAAATCAATAACTTATTCATATGCACTGGACCCTCAACAGATCATCAATACCTTCCCTAGCCTATCCTATCGCAGGGCTTTTACAGCTCAACAGAACTAAAACTATTGCATTCAAACGGCAATTAAATTATTAAACCATCGTAAATCATAAATTTGACTGAATGATGAATAAAAATGAGTGAAATAAATATTGAACTGAGAGTAGAAGTCAAATATATATAGATCTTACCCTCTCGCAAGATAAAAAAAGGGTTGATTACAAATAAATCTGTAACTGATTTAGGAGTAAAACTCCTCATCATAATAATAGACGTTATTGCCCTGATATGTGTTGTACATGCAGTGTTTATTGCCCTGGCGTGTGTAAATCAGGCAGTGTTTATTGCCCTGGTGTGTGTTGTACATGCAGTGTTTATTGCCCTGGTGTGTGTTGTACATGCAGTGTTTATTGCCCTGGTGTGTGTAAATCATGCAGTGTTTATTGCCCTGGTGTGTGTTGTACATGCAGTGTTTATTGCCCTAGTGTGTGTTGTACATGCAGTGTTTATTGCCCTGGTGTGTGTTGTACATGCAGTGTTTATTGCCCTGGTGTGTGTTGTACATGCAGTGTTTATTGCCCTGGTGTGTGTAAATCAGGCAGTGTTTATTGCCCTGGCGTGTGTTGTACATGCAGTGTTTATTGCCCTGGTGTGTGTAAATCATGCAGTGTTTATTGCCCTGGCGTGTGTTGTACATGCAGTGTTTATTGCCCTGGTGTGTGTAAATCATGCAGTGTTTATTGCCCTGGTGTGTGTTGTACATGCAGTGTTTATTGCCCTGGTGTGTGTAAATCAGGCAGTGTTTATTGCCCTGGTGTGTGTTGTACATGCAGTGTTTATTGCCCTGGTGTGTGTAAATCATGCAGTGTTTATTGCCCTGGCGTGTGTTGTACATGCAGTGTTTATTGCCCTGGTGTGTGTAAATCATGCAGTGTTTATTGCCCTGGCGTGTGTTGTACATGCAGTGTTTATTGCCCTGGTGTGTGTAAATCATGCAGTGTTTATTGCCCTGGTGTGTGTTGTACATGCAGTGTTTATTGCCCTGGTGTGTGTAAATCAGGCAGTGTTTATTGCCCTGGTGTGTGTTGTACATGCAGTGTTTATTGCCCTGGTGTGTGTAAATCATGCAGTGTTTATTGCCCTGGCGTGTGTTGTACATGCAGTGTTTATTGCCCTGGCGTGTGTTGTACATGCAGTGTTTATTGCCCTGGTGTGTGTAAATCATGCAGTGTGTATTTCCCTGGTGTATGTCTGCAGTTTGCTGCTGCCCCAGACCCTAAAATACCCCTTGGAAACGCATTACCCCTCCGGCTAAAGCCAGGGAGACGGGGGCTGTTGCTGGGGTGCGTTTCACCCCCCTATAAATAGAAAGATTCTCAGGAAGCGGCCAATCCCCATCCTGGGCTGTGAGATGCAGATTTACTTTATTGGGGGGGGAGCTGTGCTACCTGTTATAGGGGGTCCAGAGATGAGCTGCCGGGGCAGGTAAATGGTTTTCCATGACGGGGGGGATGGGGCGGGGGGGCATTAGCGAACCATCGCTCCGGAGCCCGGCTTCTTCTCCGGAAGAGACTTTGAGATGATGCGATGCCCATTTAGCGGGCGGCGCTAGGTTAGCTCTTTCTGCATTGCCGACTCATTTCATACATTAAGTGCTTTACCTCCCGGACCACGCTGTGAAAGCTACTTGGGTTTTACTCTCTCACCTCCTCCCAGCTTCCCTTTCATCGCTGTTGGCAGGGAACGGAGTCCACCGACACACGAGTATAAACTCTTTCGACAGGATCCATCATGGAGGGTTAGAAAGGCCAGGGAGCTTTTATGTCAGGGCGCACCGCTGGGATGGTTTGTGGAGACATGTCTGCGCAGCGAAATTACCGCTGTTAATTCAACTCGGAGAGAGTACAAATAAATCTCAGACACATACTTTTAACTCCTGGATTGCCGGGCATTTTGCCGAGTGTGACATCCCTAATGTTCAGTCGATACAACGTGGGGCAAAGATTATTTTTCGTGATTTGGCTCTGCAGTCCACAATTTTACATTTGTACTCAAACAATTTGCATGCACTCAGGTTTTATAAAGGGTACATAATAAAGGGCACATATCATGGCATGCGCTATAATAACTAATAGCTAATAACTCTTGAGGAGAATTATTATTTCATTTTCATTCACAAAATGAGTGAATTTAAGACTTTGGAGAAAATCAGTGCCAATGCAAGAGTTGAATTGCATGCTACTTCGGTCTCCCACTGTCCCAGCATGTGTGTGCTTTTGTCTCTGCGTAAGTAACGATACATTAGCCCACATGTATTGGTCTGATTTTCTTACTGTACCAGAATATAGCTAGCCATATATAGGCAGTCATGTGTGCATTAGGAATTTCTGCTTTAGCAATGTAGCGTCCCGCGGACAGTGATGAGCTTGATATGTTTAATTGGGGTGTCCTGTAGACCCCACCCCCTTTGGATCCCCCTTCTGTAGACTTAACCCGAACCCTGGCTTTAGGGTGGAAAGCGTTCCCCCAAAAACAGAGATATTAAAAAAAACTTATTACTTACCAATTTCACACATCCTTTCATCATTATTCAAAAATTAGTTTTTAATGCAAAGAGTAGTTCCAATCATGTTAAGGTCTGCATGATTCAGATACTATCATAATTACAATTAGATTACATTACTGCAATCAGAGAAAGGGGATCGTTAAGAGAAAGAATATAAATTGCTTTAGTTTTACAAGTACTGAGCTTGCAGAAATTTGAATTAATCTCCATTTAAAAAAAAAAACATATCTCTCTTGTAGAACTGCATAGCATGCTAGTTTCTTCCAGGCCATCAATACAAATTAGAAAAAATATTATGAATTTCCCCATGTCTAACCTTTAAAGTTTCGATGTAACTTACATTCATTTTTCAGAGAATATTTTCTGAGAGATATTTCTGATATGAAAACCCAGTTCTGGAGAATTCATTACCGCTCCCTTTTCAATGTGTTCATGAACAAGGGCTTTTCAAATTAAGGGCATGTGACATGTACTTATTTGTGTGTGTGTGTGTGTGTGCGTGTGTGTGTGCATGTGTGCTCCCATGTACACTTGTCACACTGTCCTCCAATGTATACTGCAAAGGATAAAACAACCCATCAAATGTTAAACCAATGTTTTAATGCAATATATTTAATACATATTTTTATACACACACACACATATATATATAAATAAATTTATTATAAATTTATTATATGCATTAAAGTGAATATAGGCTATTCATGTGTCAAACAATGCATCGAATGGAAAAATTGTATCAGCACATATAACATATACATCCAAAGCTGTACTTATGTTTGGGTCAATTACATTGGGTCCATATCCCCTTTTTGGCCTTTTTGAGTCCAGATTTATGTTTTCTCCAAAATGTCACATACCACTACATTCACATACTTCAATCGTCACTCATTTAGGACTATTCAATATATTATTTCTGGGAATAAAAACGACTGTACAATCTTGTACACCAGTATATTGATGTAAGTTAAAGAAATCACAATATTATTCCTGGTAGTATTCATTCATTTGGACAGAACATGAATACTGCCCCTGCATTGCCATTGTCTCTTTACACCCACATACAGCAATTGTCTAATGAGAGAAAATATAATTTATGCATCTTTATTTTTACTAACGCGTTTTTTGCACACAGTAACGTGCTCGCTCGTCCTTTTCTTCTGCTCGTTAGCTGCGGCGCACGGGTTTTTCCGTACGTTCCAGACTAACGGACGCGTTCGGCGACGACGGGCGCGCGCGAAGTTCACTCCGCGTACGAAACGAGTTTCCGGATCACTCCGGAAAGAGAGAGAGGGGAAAAAAACCGGCGTGAGGTGGCACTCCGGCTAGCGCGCGCGCGTTCAGTAGCCTCTTAATCAGCCATTAGGAAAGAGTGAGGATGTTATGAAAATGCGCGCTGCCCTTTGTTCTGCGTCTGTCACGCCATTGACTTCCCTGACACAATGTTACAATGCATGACGGATCAAAGTAATTAAAGTTCCAATCATTTACCTTTCCGTGTTCCGTGTCAACTCTGCCAGACCCCTGCTTTCTGGCTGTTATTGATTTCCCCACGACTATCGGAGCATGAGGGAGAGGGAGAGAGAGAGAGAGAGAGAGAGAGAGACGAGGGGGGGGGTGTTTTAATAACTTTGCACAGTGCTTTAATGTGAAGGCGTCAAACGCTTAACCCATTGTGGGCTACGTTGAAAGAAAACAAAAAAAGTGTTTCTTTGTTGATGTTGTTTTGTTTTAGCCGTGTAATTTGTCTGATTTTTGTGAAAGCATATACCCTTTTAAAATGTGCACCAATCACTATAATATCTGAGAAATGCACCAAATCACTCGTATGGCTTTATGGTTGTAAATTACGTACAGGTGTAAGTGAGGCAAGAACATTTTCATAGTCTTTGATGCGATGCTGTGTTATAACCCAATGGATTAAGTGACCTGTACTTATCCTGGGAAACATAAGACACATGTATCTTCAAGGCCGTTTCTACCATATTTGTGAATACTGATGCATGTCATTGAAATAACAAGAACTGCATGCATATTTCCCTCTGGAACGTTATACTTAACTTGTTGAAACATTGTTGTAGCTGAAAAACCATACATGATACATTTTTACAAGCATTCTTTCTTTTGCCAGCAATTCTAATTGAAATGCATGTGGTCATGAATGAGCTTGAATGAGCATGATAGCAATATTTTGCACCAAATAAGGTGTAATGTGGGGCATGAGTATTGTCATGATCTTCGATGGGTTGCCGCGCTATAGCCTGATACAGGAAGTCAGAAAAGAGCCACGTGTGATATTACAGAGGGGAGGAGTTAATTCAGGGCTGACCTGGGGGGGCGGGGCTTGGCTTAGCTGAGTGCCGTGCTTCCGTTATAATTTTACACAAAGACGTGAGGGCGTCTTAAATTAGGGAAGGACGACACCATCGAGCGCGTGAGATTATCAGGCCTGGCCACGCCGCGGCAGAAAGGGGGGGGGGGGGTAAAATCGCGGAATTCGGCGTCCCGCGGATTTGTGTTTGGCCCGGCCTGCCGGAATGCCCTTGTGCTCAGCCGCGACGGCGTGCCCCCGTGCCAGGTATCCGTGCCAAGCCTGCGTGCGCGTGGGGGGGGGGGACCCGACGCCTTCGTTCCGGGGCCTGGGACTCCCTGGGAAGGAGATCTGGCCAAGCTGCTCGCCGTCAGGCTGAACCCGTGCGACTGCCTCGCTCTCGCACCCAGCGTAGCGCACGCGCTAAACATCCGACTGTTTATGGTGAGACGTATATACGCACAGGACCAGCGCACATTTTGTTTCGCATAGGTTAATAGATAGCACGTGCTTCCAGTAAAGGATTTTACATACCGTGTGTGTATTTAGTGTACTAATTTTGAAAAATACAAATATACATAAATAGACCGTAAGAGAGAGAGAGTGAATGTTAGGGCTCGCTCTGTAAAAGCAAGTGCAAAAAAGCACCACTTGCATGAATGAGCGCCACAGTCTCAGACTGAATCCAGTCTGTGTAACCAAAACAGCCGCCCATGTCACCTGTAGGCCGACGTTGTTTCCATGCGACCTACACAAAGTTGTGGGAGAGACGTGATTTCCGTGGAAGCAGTAACGGGATTCTGATCAGAAAAGTAGCGCCGCTTACTTAGTCAAGGCTGGACAAAAAATTCCTCTTTTCTTCCGCACAGGACTTCATAAACGCATATGCAGAATAATATATTTTTCTCTGCTTTATAGAAAATGTAGTCAAAACCTGAGGTACGCACCAAACCAAGATTTGGGTGTACATTACACCCTTCCTGGGTGCCTGGTCTGGATTTTTTCAGATAAGTCTATTTCATATTGCATAAACTAGTTTTTTTTAAAGTTCATGAATTAAGACAAAAAACCTTGTGAGAGATTCATCTTTAATTTCACTAGTAATATCTATTTTATTTTGGAGTATATTTTTATGAATATATTTATTTTTTGGGCCTCTTCTCTTTCTCTCTCTCTCTCTCACTCTCTCTTTCTCTCCATCATAACAAAGTACCATTGTCATTAACAATTCAGCAGGTTTCCGTCATACGGTGGGCGAGCCTCGGAGAGAGAGAGAGAGAGCGATCCCACTCTGTCCTCCTGACGGGAGTAAAATGGCGGCGTGCTCCTGTTCTTTCTGGCGATTAGCGTGTCACACATTAAAAACGCCATCATGACTAATCCCATCCTTCAGGCTTTACTTCCTCCACAGGTATTAACTCAGGGAATAATCCTAAGCTATTTGGAACTGGAAAAAAAAAATACATATAAAGATCTGGCACTTGGTGTTTAATATTCAATCTGCCTGGTAGGTGTGATATTCTGCTGTAGAGGACCAGCGCAGCCTGTGGATCTCAGCGATTCAGTCCCGGAGCTGAGGTGTAATCTGAAGTCATACTCTCTTTAAACTGGTACCGCTCTGGAAAAAAAAAAAAAAAAAAAACTTTTATCCTCTGTCTGACGGCAGAGAATTTGTCGATGTGATATATGAATAATATTTCCCTCTCCATATATTGTGGAGAGAATAATAAGGAAAGTTGACCAGAAAAAAAAAAAAAGTTGACTGAAAATGATTTCTAAGCGGTCGTTCCAGTCATGTCACAAGTTTTCAGTCATGTCACAAGTATTTAATTTATTTTATTTTATTTTTTTTTTGTAGTTTTTCAGCTTGTTTTTCGTTTTTCTGCTTTTTTTAGCTTTAAATTAATTCTAGTGAAATAACAAAAGAAAAAACATATTTAAATTTTGTGTAAGAATTTAAGGTAGTGTGACTGCATTGTTCTTTTTTTTTGTTTTTTTTCCGTTTTTTTTTAATTCGTTGAACACCGAATCCATGAATGTGCCATGCTAATGATTCAGTCCTCACATTCTTCTGCCGTAACCTAGACTACAATGCACCCATTGGCAAACTTGCCCTTTCCTACCACGAGCCTGGGGGCCTTTGTCTGAGACCACGACTGGGAACAAAAACAAGGCTGCCACGGGGTGTTTCAAAAAGGCCGTCATTCAGAAAGAAGCATCACGTGAAGTCAACGTTCGTTTGAATGGCCAGGGGCCTGTTGGGATTTTTTAACAACCGAAAATATCCATGATGAACCAGTACAAGCAAGTCCTGTTCAAATCATAGAATCACAAGATTGTTTATTGTCGTCCAGTTATTTGTTACGGATAGGCTGAACACTGTGCCCAGTTTAGGACAACAGTGGATGTATTGATTATGAAGCAATCATTTAGTCAGTTTGGCCACTGGACAACTACCCCAAAAAAAACGCTGTCAGTTTATTAGGTGCTCTATATAGAATTTGACAATGTTACCCTGGATGGGAAGAGACATTATGTTTGTACTTTGAAATGATTGAAACAAAATCATTGCTAAACAAACAGCAATATCAGTCAAATTAAAAGGCAGTGTACATGATGTACATTTTTCATATGCACACATGCATATTTATGGTAAACACTTCCTTAATTTTGTACATTTCTTTTATTGCAGTGAAATATTTACATATCATAAAGTAATTAGAAGTATCCACATCATTGTCAAAAGGATTTTAACGCACTGAATCAGAAACCGTTTTATTTTACGTCGCACAAATGTGACTTTTAAACGTGTGTAAAGTCTGCGCGTCTGTAGCACGACGCGAGAGTAAATAAAGCGGGAGGGCTCGCGGACGCGCTAGCGAGCCGCGCTCCCGCTCCTTCCTCGCCGAGTTTAGCGGGGATTCATTATTACGAGCACATCTGTTCCGTTGGATAATTCAAACCTCTATCAAAGCTTACACCTGCTTGGGGGAATTAGGCTGAGACCTTAATAAACGTTTAAACCTGTCAGACAAACGAGATAAATGCGCCGGGAAACCTGTTCTGCCGTTCGGTCGCCGGCTTAATTCTGGACGGCGACTCCGCTCCGCGCACCTGTGCGCCGGTTAGCCGCCCCGCGCCGGCTAGCGGCGGAGATTTCGGCGCGGGGTGCCGGAGCGCGCTCGCAGCCAATTAAAAAATCAGACGCAAGGTCAAAGGGATCAACCCGCGCACCCGCAACCAGTACTATTAAGGAGCCAAATTCCGTCTGTGTCCCCACCCCGCCACCCCTCCCCTCTCCTCCCCCCCCCCCCCCCCCCCCCCCGCCACCCCCCCATCCCCATCCATTATTAAAGCAGCCTCCTCTGTTGGCGAGTGTCAGATGCGGGACTGATGAGCACCGCTCCGCTAAAGACAGTAAGCGGATGTTAACTTCCCACTGAGAGAATTTCTCCAGGTCGAATGGAGAAGCGTTCTACTAATCATCTGCACCATGAAAGTGCCAGATGTGGCCTGTGGTCGGATTATCATTCTCATAGACCTCTTACCAGGCTTTTAGCTAAATGAAAAATCTGCCATAGCCTAGGGAGAAGGCAGGGGGAAGATAAGAAGGAAGAGTGTTTACTGAGAAGCTGTGCTGGTGCAAATAGAACAGGTTTTTCTTTTTTTTTTTCCTCCTCCTGTGATGTAAAAATCATAAGGAAGCCATTTGGTTCAGGAGAGAGAGGGAGAGAGAGTCAGAGAGAGAGGATGGATTTTTTTTTTTTTAAACGAAGAAGAAGAAGAAGAAAAAAGATCAATGTATTTACACGTTTCATTTGCGGCAAGTTTTTATAGGCTCATTAATTTGACATTTTTCTCTACCTTCTGTCCTGGGGCGTCTTGTGATTTGTTATTCGATTGCATTGCCCCCCCCCCCCCCCACCCCCTTTCACTCACTCATTCTGGTATTACTTGGTTAAGCTAGATCTGGATTCCAATTTAATACGGTAACAATAACGTGTTTCAACTTCTTTTTTTTTGCTCATATGTTTCGACGCAAGTCGTGATGCTGGTGGGATAATCAATTTGGAAAGGGAGCGCGATGCTTCTTCGAGGATCGTGGGGGGGAGCGGGAGGTGGTGCTCGTGGGGCGGGGGGAACGGGGAGGGAGAATGATCTTAAGAGATACTTTGCCGAAGCTTTGTTTTCCTAACCTAAGGGTAATGGATCTCTATTAAAGCCCTATTACTGACATCTGTAAAAACTGTGCTTTGAGCCAGACGCGGCTAACAAGGGCAATGAATTTGGAAGTCAGAGCTCGGTCCCCTCGGACCGGGGGTACTCATTACAGGCCTATCAAGCCATTGTGCTCGTCTGGACACAGAGGGGAATACCGAAATAAGAATTAAAGAGCTACGCAGTCGCCCCTCAGCGGAGTGTATGAACCGTCCCCCCGGGGGGGGGGGGGGCAAGGGGGAGGGGGGGGGGCGGCATCGGAGCTCTTGACCTGAACTCTCCCGCGGTCTGACTGACGGCACGTGGGGCGGAAGACAGAGTCTCTCCGCGGTTCCGGAACATTCCGTCGGCTTCACCCGGCGCTAATTCGGGCGCAGCTGTAGGTTAGCGGGAGGGAGGGAACTCAAATGGGGTCTTTGAGAAGAAAAACACTGATTCCGTTCACACGGAAAGTCACCTAAGATACATAAAAAGCGTCTTCAGAAAGTCCTTGGGGGTTTTTAAAAAAAAAATTATTATTATCGTTGTTTTTGGGCTTAATTTTTTGCTGTTGATCAAGCGCCCCCCCGCCCTCCCCCCCCGCGGCGCGTGCCCCAGCGTGGCGAAGGCCGCGGCAGATGGGTCGGGGCATATTACGCGTCTCGGCGTGATCGCTCTGATTATCCCCGCGTGCGCGCGGGCATCGGAGAGAGAGAGAGAGTGCGGCGGGCTCGTCCCGAGTCGTCTGGGCGTACCGCGCTCTCCTGACGGGCCCTTTCCCCTTTCCCCTGGCGGAGACGAGCGGGAGGGGCCCGCCAATCAGGGGACCCGGGCAAACTCCGCATCGAAAAAACCAAACAAAAAAATAAATAAACAAGCGCATTACTGGACCCGAATTGTGTTTCCGAAATACGGCTGAAATTTAAAAGGTCATAACGCGACTTTTATTATTACTATTTTGTTTTATGCGGCAATAAGGTGGTGTGTCAGAGACCCCGATAGGCACCGGATGACTGAACTATAGATTTTGGGTAAGGTCGTTTGTCAAATGTGTGATTTGATGCCAGGGTTCGGAGGGGCTGCTCCAGATTGATGACACATTTGCTGTGTTTCCTGTAAAACACAAAATTACGATGTAACAGAATCACAACACATGTAACAAAAATGTCCTTCCAATTGCAGTTTAAATGCTGTTTACAAATGACTATGTGTAATTTTATTTGTCGATGAGGTTTAAAATGATCACTGTACAATTTCCCAGAAACAAACAGTAAAATACTGTATGTGGTTTTCAGGTAAATAATCCATCAGTCGTGTATATTAAATCTGTAATTATGCCTTGAACCACTGGCCCAAAAGTCATGATACTGGTACTGCAGAGCTACCTTTAGGTAGTACTGGTGCAATATTGCATGATGTAGATCGGGCTTTAGAATTGCATCACAGGTCTAAAAAGAGGTGCATATTTATTTAATTTTGTTTGTTTGTTTGTTTGTTTGTTCGTTTTGCTTTATGCTGCTCTACTCAGTAAATATGCCAGTAAACAGATAAATCAGTGTCATTATCGAGCACAGTTTGGTGAGGCTTTGACAGGAGCCGCTCGCGTTTCGTTCGCGAATCGGAGTGCGGAATGTCGATGGAATCCCGGGGAACGGGGATGAAGGGGAGCGGGACTGCGGATAAGTCGGTCGGACCCCCTTTCTCCGCTCCTCCGGCTGCGGGCCGCACATAGGCTGTCAGACAATGTGGCCGGGGCCTGCGAGGCGCTGCCTAATCCAATTGGCAGGGAAGCCGAACTTGTAAAATAATCTGTGCATTAGCCCGGCTGGCAGGACCCGCGCCGCGCCTCCTCGGGAGCCTGGCCTAAGTGCTGTTTCCCCGCCGACGATAAGCGCGCAGGCCCCTCGGGAGCACGCCTAATCGCCATTCTTCTCCGCCGCCATCGTTTCAGCGCGTTCGGCGCATCACCTGTCTCAGGGACCTACGGAAGATTAAGGCCACCCCCCCCCCACCCCCAAAAAAAAGAAGCTTCTCAGTGTTTTAAATACTTTTTTAAAAATTCAGAAGGCAAGAAGCTTATGGTTTCTTAGCACAACCCCTCATAAGAATAAGAATTCTAATATTTAATATAAGAATCGCTGACAGTTTTTTTTTTGTGCTGTTTCCCCCCCGTCAAAGTAAAATACCCTCGCAGTTCGACAAGTGCATGTAACTTGTGCAGTATTGTTAGCAGATTGGACAGACACATAAATCCTACCCAATCACATCACACATATACAGTTTCCAGCTGAAACAGTCTTCCATCAATTCTATTATGCGCTGAATACTGTAGAAAATAAATCTTTTGGGAAATATTTATATATATATATATATATATATATATAGATATATGTGTGTGTGTGTGTGTGTGTGTGTGTATGTATATATATATATATGATAATATATATATGATAACTGTGAAGATGTTTCTGTGGAGGAGTTTTAAGGGACAGAAGTTTCAGAGGTATGACTTCAGTCAAATTTACTGATATATCTCAGACGTTTTGTACCTCAGGCCGCTACACTTCTGTTAATTTATTATATTGAATTACATATGCCCAAGGCTAGAGGTAACACACCCTGGTATTGCCAGTTAGGGCTAATGAAAAATATTATTTTCCTAGTTTTAATTTTATAGGATCATAGAATGCTGGCTCGTAGCCTTTGGAAAATCTGACTACAGAAACCAAAGTCTTTTGTACAAGGAAAAAAGTATCAGAATTACATAATTAAAATGGAGTTTTCAAAAATAAATAATATTCTTATTTTATAGTTTATGGATTCTTCTGAAGAGTTGCATGTTTTATACTAAATATTTGTAATTATAATTACAATGTAAGTTGCTTGGCAACAAGAATGTGTTTATACATAGTACATACAGGTCTTTGAAGAGCAAAGTTTTTTCATAGAGTTTGCATAAATTAATACATGAAAATTAGCACTTTGATTTAAACTAATTGGGAACATGTACCCAATGTAATGTAACTACTATAATACCATGATATGAAATCATCTATTAATATGAATTTATTCACACATTTGTGAATACCATGTGCAAACACACATATACACACATATATGTGTATGTATATACATATACATATATACACAGTATATACGTATATATGTGTATGTGTCTGTGTGTATGTGTCTAAAATTTTGTAATTACCCATAATTCCAAGGTATTGAATAATACGTCAATAAACCAAGTACTACTAAGTACTGCTACTAACAACTGCACACACACACACATGCAGAAACGCATACATGCATGCACACGCGCATAAACACACATACATGCAGAAACGCATACACACACACGTGCACATGCACACACTCATGCGCGTAAACACACACATGCGCAGCTCTACGCACGCTGCGAGGAAACATCGCAGGGCGACGCGGAGCAGGCGCAAGCCGCCGCGCGTTTCCGTCTCCGCCGCGTCCTCGCTCGGCGGCGACAAGCCGCCGCTCGCGCGGAATAAAGGCCGTCGCCCGGCCGCTACCCGAGCAGAACCCCGAAGCCTTTCTCCGTCTCCGAGCCCCCTCTCCCCAGCCGAGAGAGGCGCGTTTCGGGGGGGGTGGAAGACCCGACATATGTACACTTAATGGTTTGTAATGGAACATTTAGTCTGGGAGCACCTTAGGTTAAATTAAAGCTGGGTATTAGGATTTATCCGCGCCCATGCTGACTTCATTATGCCGCACATCTGGATATCTCTTCCACAGCCCTAATGTAAACTGATTGGCTTCTGCTGGCAACTGTACCGTTCCCTTCCTAATGACCTCATCATTTGAAGGGGGGGGGTGGGGGGGGGGGTTTGGAATGCCTGCATCACCTTTCGCCGTATTCTATTGTGCTGCTTTATTTAAATTGAATTCGTCACGCCGGCTTTAAATTCGTTAAATTCTACCTCAGCGAGTATTGGGGAAAAAAACTGTCGATTTTTCACGGACCCTGATGGTTTGTTTCGCTGCGTGGGTGTGTGTGTGTGTGTGCTCATGTGTGCGTGTGTGTGTGTGTGTGTTTGTTTGCACATACCTGTATGTGTGTTATCATGCCCCTGTAAAGCTAAATATAACGGAAAAGACGGAAAACGATTGTGTCTTTGTCTGAGATTCAATCCGCAAATGGTTGGGGAAGGGCAATAACTCAGTCTATTTGCAGCGCGTTATTGTGTGATGTGTGCACATCGCTCTAATCTTGAAAACACAAGTGCTTCGGGGAGCTTGGACAAGCAGCAAATACGATTTGCAGTAGTTTGTCTGCACAATGAAGATCCCCGGCTGCAGGAAACTAAGACTGCGGTAGCGTTTCACGGGGAGCGATGCCTCCCAGCCTTGGCCCAACTCCATCTGCGCAGAGAGACAGAGAGCACTCGGTAAAAATGGAATCATTTACAGATTTGTTCTGACTTTTTTGGATGCGTGTCAAGCCTTCCATCCAATTTGAGAATTTCATACATTTAGAAATATATACAAATATATACGTGTATTGGCAAAAACATAAATCTATAGCAGATAACTATATAACATATACTGTACTCTAGGATAAATATTCCATTAGAGTGCCAAATAATATGAGTAGTGCATTTTTTTATATTATTTTTCTAAAACACAGCTCACAACCTTTGTGAAATATGATTAAATATACATAGCTTTTTCATAATAAGAATAGAAACATATTTTTCTTCACATACTGTATATCATATCAGCAATGCAAGGATGTATACACTACGAAGCAAAAGTCTGGATTCTGCAGCCTGCTCACAGCACTGCTCCATCTGTATGAATTTCAGGAATAAAACCCGTGCGTCATATTTAGACGAGAGGGCGTCTATCGCCTCCAACACCGGCTCACCGGACGATCGAACGCATTCAGCGTCTTACCGAATGCAGAAAATCAGCTGTGTCTCACAACTGTCAGCCGTGTTAGTCACAGACCGTGGGCTGTTTCATTTTTACAGCGTGCCTGAGGAAAAAAAAAAAAAACGGAATTAATTGAAACGAAATGTTTATTAATATTTACCTTCGCAGCCGTCCCGAGGTTTCCGTAATCTAGAGAGCGTCCACGGAGCGCGCCCAATTTTTCACCCCCGACCTAAAGCGTGCCCCAATAAAGAACTTTGCTTAGGGAAGCATTCCCTCCCCCCCACGCCCCCCCCCAGACTGTGCTGCCGCTGCTTGTCACGTTAAGAAAAACACCATAAAGGTATCTGTCAAATAAATAGCGGGGGGATGTTTATTAAATGAGCCGAACGCACAATGGTGTCTATTATTTAATCAGGCTGAAGCTGGAGAGTTCGGCTCGGAGAAACAGCTGTGGCTGTTTGGCCTATTCTTTCAGAAAATCACTCCTCTAACCTCAGAACCCAGACTTAGGGCCATCGTATTTGTTTAAGGGATCAAGGGAACTATCTGTCTTTCAAGAGGAGCGGGAAATGCTAAACGCAGTTCACCTATAAATATGCCAAGCTGCTTTTTTAAGAAGAAAGGAGAGATTAACATGGGCAATAAATATATTCCAAAATGGACCCTTTCTTCCCGAAGAGGAGAGTTTATATTCAGCCAATGGAATTAATACCAGTCCCCCCATTGTGTGTGCGTTTGTATTCAAAAATGCTGAATTAGTCTCTGCATTCAAATTGTTTATGTGGGAGAAAAGAAAAGTATTTCTGCAGTGTCTGTTTAATAGTCAATAAACCGATTCTTACAACTTCAAAATGCTATGCGCTTGCTAATAATAATTTTCCATACAACATACACAGCCAGAAACTCCGAGAAATAACTATGAAATGCAAATGGAAACAATGAGCATTAAGATGGACTCAACAAAGCAACCACAGAAGAAGAACGAAGAGGCAGAGAAGGCCAGACTGCAGGTCCGACTGAGGTTCAGCTGCTTTTGATTCAGTTGGAAATGTGAAAGAAATACAACGGCCTCAGCGTGAGCTTTAAAATCACGAGCCCTCCAAACGGCATCCGTAAACAGAGCCAAACCGCGATTTGGTGAGTTTGCACGAAACATCAAACGAGCAGCGATGAGTGAGTGACAGGGTGCGTGAGCGCTTGCCTCTTTTCTTCTCTCTGCTCGGCCTTAGTGGTGCCGTTACTGCCTGTCTCACAGTGAGATGATGTTTCATGGGTGCTCTTTGTGTGTTTGCATGTGTGTGTGTTTGTGTGTGCTTGTGCATGCATCCGTGCGTGCATGTGTGTGTATGTGTGTGTGTGTTTGTGTGCGTGTACATGCATCCGTGCGTGCACGTGTGTGCATGGATGTGTCCCCGTGTGTGTGTGTGCATGTTTGTGTGTGTGAGTGTGTGTGCGCGTACATGCATCCGTGCATGCATGTATGTGTATGTGTGTGTGAGAGAGAGAGGAAGAGAGAAAGAGAGAGAGATTCAGAAACTCTCTTCTCCATGTTTGATGGAGGATCGCTGGGGAGACGGGCCTGTGACAGATTCAGAATGACGGCTCGACAAGGCGTCACACAGAGAGAACAAACTACCTGCATGCTGAACGTCTCCACCAGAACAGCAACGCTCTGGGTGAACATAACCACTAAAAACACACCCTTCAGCTAATCTCTTTTAACATCATAATTCAGTATATTTCATCAAGTCATTTACATAGCAGGCCAACAGAAGAGAACTCGATTATTATCAGATTTTTTCTGAATAAACATGCGTATCTCTGTTGTTTCCAGTGCAAAAGCTTATTAAGTGTGTTATTTAATGTTTAAGTAACACAAGCAGCGCACCCAATAAGCGAAACCTTGACATTTGATTTCATAGGCACATGTAATCACATATTGTTGTTCAATTACTTTATGAAATGCACAAGGAAATAATGTGCGCCAAATAACCGTGTTATCTTGTCTGCGTGATTTTTAGTATGTTACTGAACAGGATCCCAACGACGCTTACACAATCACCTTGAGGCCATATTCAAATTTCTATTGAAACAGAAAAAAATTTTTTTTCCTCTTCCCCTCTGTTACCACAATCAAATGAAACCTAGCTTCTCACTAATTAAGTGTGTGAATGTCCGGACTCTAATTAACATATTTGTGAGACAGGCAGACAGAGTTTAGAGTGCGGCTCAGCGTTCACAGCTAACGGAGAGTCTCTCGAACCCAGCCCAAAGGAAAGTCCAGTGCATTCAACCACAGGTCTTCCAGCCTCTCAACGACTGGAAAAGCCCGTAATTGGCTGACCGACTTGTTAGCCTTTTGTTGGTGGCAATTCCCTTGATTAGCATTTTAGAATATTTTAAATTACAATCCCGAATTAGGTTTTATTTTTTCCAATTAGTAAACGCAATTAATGCCAAAGAGAAGGGTCCGAGGTTTTACTGGGTCCCGGGAACACACAAATTGGAGCCGCATTTGAATTGTAAAAATGCGCGTTTTCTCGATACCTTTATTTTGTCTTAATAACGATCCCTGACAGAGGAGCAGATCAAATGATGACCGGGACCTGAGTAATACTAGTGCTTCAGGTCTAAATGTGCTCGAACTTCAGCATTTTAAATGATCTTCTTTCTTCATGCTTAATAAGTAATGGCCAAATTGCTCCTTTAGGTTTTATGGGAAAAGTAGAAATTGTTCGGATGCATGTGGCGCACTTCACATAAAATATTTACACGTTACATTGTGGGCTGAACAGAAGAGCCACTTTGGATGCCAAGATTATCAAAAGTCTGATATAATTGTTAGCATTTTAGCGTTTTCCTGTTTATTTTCACAAATAGCGGAGCAGAAAGTACTGCCAGCTCAAAGTAAACTCCCCGCTCAGCCTCCGCTGCTTTTATAGATTATTGTTTTATAGAGGCTGAGCATTGTTGAAAGTTCAGACTGCAGTTTGGGGGTTCGGGCCAAGGTTATGGAGCTGAACCACCGCGTGCTCAGTAGAGATTGCGGCACACGTCTTTGCAGAACTAAGTCATTGCAAACGTGCCCTGTCAACTCAGCCAATGCAAAGTGTCGGGTCTTTCTTAAAGTACATGTGTTTCATTGGAAGAAAATATTTAATCACAGACTCAAAATTGTTACTGTATATGAAGATCGCTCACGGAAGCAGACCCCAGTGGGGGCTGGATACACCTTTATTTTATTTTATTTTTTGGATAGTCAGTAACCTGTAGAAGAGGAAAGCTGTCAGAGAGCACTGAAGACAGGGTGCAACATGGGAGAAATACTGCCGCCGATGTAGGAGCGGCACCAGTGCATCTCAGAAAGCTCGTCTCTAATAGCCCCTGTGGAGGACCACACACTGCAAGGCACAGAACCAATCACAGCTAACGCCTGAGAATCAATAATAGCGAATGCCTAAGAACCAATCATAGTACAAGGCAGAGAACCAATCATAGCAAATGCCTGAGAACCAATCATAGTGCAAGACTAAGGTAACAATCACTGTGAATGGCTGTGAACCAATCATAGTACATGGCTGTGAACCAATCATCTGGCTGCAGTAGGCTGGTATTTCTGGTTCTTTCAGTAGAAAGCTATGACTAGGCTGAATGTAATGGCTCTAGATCTGGATGGTTTTCCATTTTGGTTTTCGAAAACAAACGTGACAAAATGTGTCACTTGTGAGCGTGAAAAAGCGGCATCAGCATGTTGGTTCCAGCATTTTTTTAATAAAATGAAGATGAAACAAAGACAATAAAAGCAGCAGTACAGGCAAGGTCCTTTAAAAGCAAGCTCGAGCCTCGGCTGTGTCCTTAGCTGACTACGCAGCAGGCAAACTCTTATTGGACAGTCATCGGTGCCAGCTGTCAGTCCACCTGCATTTAGCCAATTGGCTCTACAGCTGTGAGCTAAAGGCGGGACCACTTGCCACCGAGTTCATAAAGAGCGAACCATCGCACATCCTGGGGATGGAACTGCATTCAGGGCCAATCTTCAGCAGAGAACACAATCCCGCCTTAAGCAGGGAATTCTGAATGGGTCTGAACATACAGGAAGTGCCCATGAAACAGGAAAGAGTGGGTCCTTGAGGGCGTGGCTGAATTTCGCCGTCACGGTGCTAGTGCATTCACACTCCTGCTAGGCACGGCTTATGTAAATGCCTCTTTAGTGCTAACGAGCGAGCATCTTTAGCCCGTGTTTTAGCATTTCTTTCCTGCAAGGGGGCTTCTGGAATGACCACGCCCCCGTGGTGGTGTCTCATAATGGCCTGAGGAGCGAGAGCTTGACCACATCCATACGTCAGCTTCACGTTTTATAACTGTGTATCGCGATCTCTAATGGTGGCTAACAATATGTACCTTGGGGGAATGTGTGTGCGTGTGTGTGTGTGTGTGAGTGTGTGCGTGCGGGGGAGGGGGGTGTTCATAGAGGGATGGCTAATTGCCAAATATGAACAGCGTCTGACTTGAGAATTGACCGATCCCTCAATCAAAATGGAATAGAAACCAAAAAAATGTAGGCAGTTAGTGGACTAAAACAAAAAGAAAAGGAGGGGGAGGGAAATATGACATGATGTCAGCTGTGGAACCCATTCCGTTCATCTCTGTTTATTATGATAAAAGAATTATTTAAAAAAACATAACAGAAAACTATGGAACATTGTCATAGTTCATTCAAATAGAATTTGGTTATATAATACGAAAGACTCAATTACTACTGGTAGAATATACCGTGATTTAAAAAAAGAAGCAAAGCAACTGTGTTCTGCACTTGCACTGAGCCAGTCGGAAGAATTAAATGGGATGGATTTAGCAAACAAAATAGTTTTGAGACTCTTGGAGTGGGGTATCATTGCTAATCCGCACTTTGTGTTGCTCACTCACGGGTACAATCAGATCCTACAGTGCTTCCAACAATGCGAGTGGATAACTCAATGAACAGATTCCGTTCAAAGCAGTGAAATGACTCACACGCTCCTCTTATTCAAAGCCTGCTTCCGATGAAGATTTTACATGTTCACTGAACCGAAACCCTCGAAATAACCGAAGGGCTTTATTGGCTGATAAAACTAGAAGCAAGCAAACAATGCAGCTACGTTTGTGTGCATGTAACCTGTGTCAGCGTTGTCAGTGTTCAATACCTTTTTTAATGCACCATAATAAAAAAAACTCCGTAACATTCATCATTGAACCAAAATATAACCATTATAACCCAAAGCCTCCAACTGTTCACACGTTCCTGAATAGCTGGGACTGTTTCCCGACATTACATTTGTTCCAAGTGTCATATTAATGTAAAGAAGTGAAGATGTCACGCGTAATCTGACAGTGAGGTTTTAGTTAAAGCAAACGTGTCATTCTTTAGTTCTATTAGCAGGTCGCCACAGTGCTATTAGTGACATTGGAGCCACCGACGTGTCGCCTTCATTTAAAGTTAAGCACTGTGACAGTTTAATATGCTCGAGGATGAAAGCCTTGTGTTTGGATGGCACGTCAAACCTTTTTTTCAAATGGCCAATAAATACTATTTATTGTTCTCTCCGCGCAGCGAGAGCGACAGTCTTTACTCTTTTACAATGTCTCTGGCTTTCAAAGTCACCTCAGCTTCTCAGTCTGTGAAGCTCAGCCCTGGACGCCCTTACTTTTAAGCTGGCACTGTTACTCTTGGCAACTGTTCAGGAATTACATAATGAAATATTACCAAGCGGGGCCTGTTTCCCACTGCATTGGGGTGAAAACAATTCGGTGCTCCCCCCAGTATTATGTGCAGTAATCTTGATAGACAAGGAAGTCACCCTCGACTGCAAGAGGGGCTTTTCAACACATGTTGGTTACACGTATCCGGAGAACGTGATTCCGGTTTACCTTCACCTACAGTTTAAAAACGTGAAATGTAGACGGAACGCCCCAGGGCAGTGTCCTAATGCGATTCGAGCATTTACATCTGCCCCAAGACTTCCGAAGGTTTTTTTTACCGTCGAACCAGCGCTGCGGAGCTGTACGTCAGCCGAATCGAACGATACAGTGAAGTAAAAACTTCTCTCAACGTGACAATTCCCAGGCCGGACCGGGCCCCGCTCGAAAAGCTACAGTTCAGAAACCTCCTCTAACGATGGCGGCCATTACAGGGCGTCCCGGGTGGCCATTTTCCAACACGCTGCTTCCATAACCATACACTGTGTACGAACGGCGTCCATGACGTTTCAGTGGCGGGGAATACTCGGGACCCAGCGAATGCAAATGGCCTGTTGTAAACATCGCCGACGCGTCGTTAAGAGGAAGCGACACAGGTTGCTCGCTCGACGGAGACCGACCTCGCGAGCGCGGTGAAGCCCCCGCCGCGGCTACAGGTGGGCAATTTTAGGAGCCGGTTAAAAGGGCTTGGGGGACCCCTCCGTCAGGATAAGCGTGTCTATTAGAGGGGGCCCTCGGCGCGGGGCGGTCCGCTTGTTTTGTTCTGTTGGCGCGGGCGCCGGACGAGGGGCCGTGAAGCTTGAAAGAGCGGCTGACATGTGAAGTGCTCCGATAGCTCCCCGCAACGCTCGAAAAATTAACTCGGGCACAGAGATCAACCCTCAGGAGCTTAATTACATCAAAGAGCAGGAATCTCGTTAAATTCAATCCAAACAACAAAAAAAAGAAAAAAAATGATCAGTAGTTTTCAGAGCATTGTTTGACATTGAGCAGACATGAATGAAGAAGAAGAAGAAGAAAAAGAAAAAGAAAAAAAAAATCCGTGCACACACATTGAAGCTCAGAAAAATAATAATAAAATAAGAACCAGTCAAGGGTGGCCTGTCAGAATTTTTTGGGCTATACATGATGCTATTATCAAGACACATCAAGTTGAAATAAAGTGACCTAGCTGACACGGGGCCTACAAATGTCTGGAGAAGAAGAGCGGGAACAGAGGGTACAAAGGTAGCTTTGCACTGGGCTCCCTCCGGTCATTTTATTGACAAAGATGACAACGGTCCCATGATGCACCATTATCCCAGACATCAAATGGGCGCGGAGCTGTCTCTGTCAGGCCGGAGCGCGGGGCTGGCGGACGCCGCCGCCGCCGCGGCCGGCAAGCTTGTTACACGCCGTTCCGCCCAGGTTTGTCAAAACACGGGGGCTGTTCAGCGTGTACATAGGCCTTCGGGGATGCGCCTTTCAAAAAAGAGAGAAAGAAAGCGCATGAAAGGCCAGAGAAACAGACGCGCTCTTGAATCCTAAAAGACTTTCCCTCTCTCTCTCTCTCTCTCTCTCTCTCTCTCTCTCTTCAAGGAGCACGCGCTCTGCATATGTTTACCAAAAAAAACCTTTACTTTTTTCTCTGCTCCGGAATCAAAAAAAAAGGAGAGTGCTTTGAACGTGGATGAAACGGACCTCTCCTACGCTAGCACGCGACTTGTTTCTGTGATGTCAAAACAACTGACAAACAGGACCCCCTTTTTTTTGGGGGGGGGGGGGGGGGGCGGACTGTCGCACGCCCAGGGTCGCCGGTTCTTTTATCGCCTAGGCTTGTACCGCCAGGGTCCCATACCGCCACACCCCGCCACGACCGTGCGCTCCTTTTTTTCCCCGCTGCTCTTAATAAGGCTCGCCGTATCAAATTAAAAGCGTTAAGCTCCAGGCGTTCTCTGTGCTGCTGTCACCAACTGCCTTGTGAAAGCCTACTGCGAGTTTGGAGGAAAAGTAATTGAGCGCCTTTTTAAAAATAAGAACCATTGTGTACGCAAAGCCGCCGCGTTGAGAGGCTTCTGTAAACTTGCTTGCCGTTTTAATGACGTATGTTCAAAAGGTTTCTGTTTTTTTTCATGACTATACAGTAATATGTAAATCTTGCATGTGTAAATCAAAGATGCAAACAACCATGCAGCCTGTATTTTCCATTTCCACACGAGGAACTAGGCGGCGCTTGCCTGAAGGAGGATGCATGCACATTGTGAGAGGGCCTAGTAGGCTGAATGACAACCCGAAATATTGACCGCTGATCTTTTCGATACATAAACGAGGGCACCACGGAATAAAATTCCACAGTTTCAAAGACATTTTTACTTAAACGTGCTGTCGAACCCAAGTGCATGAGAGCCATAAAGTTTAAAGATTTAATTGCAATATATTTATTGTAAATCGTACTGTTATTGCAAATGTGAACAGACACTTGCTTTTTTCTGTTAGCTTTTGTTCATTTTAGCATTAGGGCATGCCCTTCTTTCCAAAATGTCTTCCATTTACCCAAAGGTGCGCCCTTCTTCAAAATTCGGTGTTCCGATGCACATACTCCTTAGCATGGGGAACTAGACTGATGTGGCCCGCCTGAACAAAAGTGTAAATGTATATCAAAGGTAATAAAATATGCACATTTTAATTCTCTAATCTATGCTAAATGTCAAATTTACTTTATTTAAGCCCTTGGTGAATCAGTGAAGATTATTTCAACTGTCTGTTGCATAATTTGAATAAAGCTCAGAGGCTGGGGAGGGCTGCAGTCAGCCAGGCTTTAGGTGGGCTCATTTCCATCGCTCCCTCCGGCATGGAGGCCTGCCCCCCCCCCCCTCCTCTCCTGCTCCGCCCCCCCACTCTCCTGCCCCCCACTCCCCCACACACCCCCCCTTCCCCGTGCCAGGACAGGACTTTCACTTATGGCAGCGCTACACTCCTTAACTCCTCTAATGAAAGATTATCCTTTCCGGAAAGGTGTGAATCAATCAGGGTTGAATATTAATCAGAAGGAACCTGAGGTACCGTACCTAGCATCTCCATGGTTACCCGCACGCACGTGCGGCTGCCGGACAGTCTGTGATGAGCTAAGCCAAGTGAACCAGGCGTAGGTGTGAAGAACAGTCCCTTTCCACTGTTTGGAGCCATTACCTGACCACAGCCAGAATAAATCTGATTTTTAAATGATGTTTTATATACACTATATGATCAAAAGTATCTGGGCACCCCTTGGTCTGGGGCTGTTTTTCATGGTTTGGGCTAGGCCCCTTAGTTCCAGTGAAAATAAATCTTTATGCTACAGTATATAAACACATTCTATACGATTCTGTGCTTCCCCAACAGTTTGGGGAAGGCCGTTTCCTGTTTCAGCATGACAATACCCCCAGGCACACAGTGAGGTCCATATAGAAATGGTTTTGTCGCGAATGACAAAACTAATGCTCTTCTGGCTGAATGCAAGCAAATCCCTGCAGCAATGCTCCAACATATTATATAAAGACTTCCCTCTCGTATAAAGAAGAATGGAGGCTGTTATAGCAGCAAAGGGTGGACCTACTCCATCTAAATGCCCATAATTTTGTATGAGATGTTGGATGTCAGGTGGTGTATTTCTGTTGTGAGCGCATGAATGAGGGATGGAAAAAACTAATATGAGAGAATTTTAAGGAGATCTAACTTGTAAACAAGAATATAACAAGATGTGCAGAAATAGGAAGGGATGTTTAAAAAGAGAGCTCTGTTTTGTTTGACTGTTCAGAGTTCACAAATGTTTAACCGATCCATTCAAATGAGAGAGAAAAAAAAAACTCCAACAAATCTCTGCAGCACCAAAGCGTAAGACAGCTGCGATGAACCACCTTAGATCATTTGGGCTTTTTCCATGGATTTTTGGATCTAGCCCTCTTTAAAAATAATAGTCTTGCTCATGAGATAATCATCATAAGATGTTTTTTAACCACCCTAATTGAAAGACCCAAACTAATTAAACTCTCCACACATGGGCTATGGTCACCTTATTGATGAACGCCATTTATTCAGCCATGCTTTAACAAGAGAGTAAAAAGCAAAATAACAGCAATAATCTGCGGCAATTAAATCATTTTTACACCAGATTCTGTGAGCTTCAGTAAACTGAGTTTATGACACATTCTGAGATGAAAGGGGAGGGTGGGGGGGGGGGATGTAAGTGAAGACAGTAATAGGTAGATTAGAGCGTGGGAGGGGTAAATTAGACAGAAAAACAAAAATGACGATGACTTTGGCCGAGGAACAGTGAGGACAAACATCAGATGACTCAAAGTTGTCCTTCAGAAATATCCGGGCCTGCCAACCAGCTGTCACCAGGCCCTCGGTTCAGAAGATTCCAGAAGGAGGCGGGAGACTCGGGACGAAGCCCAGATAAACGAGCGAGCTCTTACATCGGCCCATTACAGTGAGTAAGAGAGGATGATTTAGGAGGGCAGGGAGGGAGGGAGGGAGGGAGGGCCCAAGCAGGAAACGGTTAAGATTTTAAAAGATTTCAGGATGTGTCTCAGAGCGCCTCGCCCAGTCTGGGCTCTGCGGTGCGACAGATGAGTCAATCTCCCCCCGGGAATCGGCAACATGGTACTTCCCGGTCCGGGATCATTAGGAAGCATATGCCATGACCGAAGGGAGGCGCTGTGAGCGACGCGGCATGCCGGTCTGTCACCGTGGAAATATGGACCGACTAAAACATCCCGCGTTTGCCCCGTGTCCACTGCTACATTAGAATTCTTTTCCCCCTTTTTCTTCATAACAGAACCGAAAGTTTTTTTGCTGCCAGTCTCTACCTCATGGTGTGAATTCACCCTCCCCTTTTCTCAAATATACGGGGGCACTGTGTAGCAATAGCACTGCTGTTGTATCAAGTTGGGCCTCTGAGTGCAGTGAGAAGTAATATTTTTGTATAATATTGTAATATTATTCTACTAGAATATTATAATATTTTTCTCATGGTTTTGGACACTGATGTTAATATTGTTAATGTTGTCATGCAGAGCATGTGGTGAGTTACAGTTACAGTGGGCACAGTGTTGTAAGGAGGTTGGGCGATTACACCCTGGCTGAGTTTGATACCGAGTGATTTAGATGTGGTTGTGAGACAGCAGTGATTTAGGTAGGTGTGGCGTTGCACAGATGCGGCGATGTGTGACTATGACTGCAGTAACGCCCAGTTTCGACCACCCCGTTCAGCGCCGAGCACATTCAGCGGGAAACACTCCTTGGTTTAAGTGTATTTGGGAAATGTTCCGTGTTTTCTGTCCAAGGGTGCAGCATCTAAGTCATTCATTCTGCTAAGCTGCATTTACAAATCACACATTGGAAAATCATCCATACAAAATGTGTAATTTCTTGGGTTAAACGTAGCGAGCAAGCCATGGTTAGGTAGCAACGGTGTCGTGTAAACTCGGTTGTGACAGGCTAAATTACACGTTGCCGACTAAATAATGGCTGTGATTTAGCCTCGCGTGCCTCATCCCGCGATTTGCCGTTAAGGCGACGTGATCCACAGAGTAAATAAATGAATTGCAAACAAAAAAAAGTTATTTCTCGCCGTCCGCTATGTTTTTTTTTTTTTTCATGTTCCCCACAACTGCCAGCAGAGAAGATGCTTCACATTATTTTATGTGTCATTTCACCAGGAGACATCCTGTCTTTAGGACTGTGTCGTAAAGATTTCACCGAGAGAAATGCTGTCTATAAGACTCTGTTGGGATAATTGGAGGTTTGATACATTTTTGGAGAGGAAGTGTCTGATTAAGACAGCAGAGCCCCCCTGTCTGTCGAAATGGGGAGTTTTTCGGATTGGGCCTGAGGGGGGGGGGGCTCGAAATGGGCCTGAGAGAGGGGGGTGGGCCTCGAAATGAGCAAACATTGTATTTAACTTCCTTTACATCGGAGATATTCTCTTTAGGTTCCCCACCTTCACTTCAATGTCAGAGATTATGTGAATATAGGGCATCTCTGTTTTAAATATAGTTTTACGCTTTTTTTTTCTCTAATCTCCTTATGAACTACGTATGCCTGCCTGTATAGTGTAAGATTTTTTTGATGGCTTTTTTTCATAAGTCCTGAAACACTTTATTGTAGACAATCTACTGTATTTCAGGAGGGAAGTGTTGAGCCATTGATTTGAATGGAAAATTTATCAGAAATCGGTGAAAGTTTTCCATATAAATTTCAGAATATGTACAATATTTAGACACCTTGATAAAACAAAGGAGCCTAATTTCTGATCTCTCCTGATTTGTACAGCCTTCCCAAAGAGTAAGACTGGCTTTCTCTAACACAGTATTTTAAATTCATTTCCAGCCCTTTTTTATGCTTTGAACAGTGCTACTAACACCCCATGTTTACATGGGAACATACATAAAAGAGTATTTTGTCATTCTAAACCACACAAGTTAACAGGTGTACACAAGTTAACTTATCTCTGCATACTGAGCTGATTTTTAAAAATGCATCAGTTAAAATTCAAATTCTTACTGTTTTCATCCCTGTTCCTTATGGCTTCTACCTGACAGACAGATACAGTTGAGGCCAAAAGTTTACATACACCTAGGCTAAAGATATTCAAACTCCGCACATTTCATGTTACCATACATTTCTTTTTGCAAGTCAATTAGGGCACCTACTTTGTTCACATCAGAGGTAATTTTAAAACAATCGATTAGAGACAGATTTATTTCAGCTTTAATTCACTATATCAGAATTGCAGTGGGTACATACACTGAGTTTACTGTCTCTTGAAACAGTCTGGAAGATTCCAGCAATTGATGTAATGACATTTTAGAAGCTTCTGATTGGCCAATTGTCATAATTAGGAGTTAATTGGGAGTTAATTGGCACATGTGGCTGTATTTAAGGGCCTACATTTAGAGCCACTGCCTTTTTGCCCTGGATACCATGGGGAAATCCCAGCAACTCAGCCAAGACCTCAGAAAAGAAATTGTGTACCTCCATTAATCCGTTTCCTTCTTAGGAGCAATTTCCAAACAACTGAAGGCACCACGGGCATCTGTACAAAACATTGTATGAAACCACTGTCCAACAATTTCTTTTTTTGAGTGTAGATACAGCATAGTGTAAAGGTATGTTCAGTTTGCTATTTATCTGTGTAAGTTTAGTTAGCATGCTATGGTCTTGTAATGTCTGGTCCGAGTAATCGTTTGCAGAGATTTACTGGTAGTTTGTAATGAATTTGCGTGTCAGTGACTTGTCGGGTTCCGACAACAAACTTTTCAGTGATATACATTTAATCATATATATTTGTGTGTGTGCGCATGAATGCGTGCTTGTTTGTTTTAGCATTCAAATTGATAAACATTATTTATTAACATATGAAAAACATGTAGCCTTAATATGGGCAATTCTCATACACAATAATAAAACATTATTTGCATTATTTGGACATGGTGAAAATCTGACATTTTTCTTATTTTTTTGGGCGTGGGGGAACTCCTGGTCTGTCCTGAACATCTGGTCACAGTATCTCTAAACCTAATGTGTCTGGACAGGGGCGGTGTCCCCCTTTTTACGAATACAGCAGGTGTTAAACTGAAAGTAAAATTATATTCTGTCCTGCACCACCAGGAAGACCATGACCTGCATGAATCATTTTTGGTCATTTCGATTCATAATATGCCATTATCATATCCATATTTCCGTACGTTTCATTGTGCCCTGAAGATATTTAATGGGCTTGATCTGAATTTCATAGTTCATATTCCAGGGATGGCACCATAACAGCTGTCAGTGTCCCAGTTTTAATCCGGCACATACAAATTACACATATACGGCAATTTGTGGAAGTCAAGTAGATCATTTTTCTCTGTAGGTAAACCAGGAGCCCAGTGGAGCAATTATTTAAAAGACAGCTTCATCCGAGCTGTCTACCGACCCACAGCAGAGCTTGGAAATGTTAATTCAGCAGCAGCACTGTTTCAACTGTGTTCAAATTTGTGTGTGTGTGTGTGTTATTAACTTGTATAATGTCAACTGTCTCAAGACAGGGCGTGTTTGGACAGCAGAAAAAGTTAAGCCTCGTGTAAAATTAATTAGAAAATGCCCCCAACAACAAGACCGTGATTTAGTGAACATCGCGTCTTCACTTTTTGTTTGCAATTAGTATCCATAGTACAAAATGAATTAAGCCATTGTGTTACCAATGACTCTCTACCCTTCTCGAATGTCACAATTTTCTGTTACATACAAAACATAAAGGTCTTGCATACAGTTAGCGACAACAGTTAATGCAGTTTGAAGAATGTAAAATATATGGCATACCAAGGAAGTCAACCGCTATAAAAAAAATAACAACAATAATATTTCAACTATTAATTTCATTTGACGATTCTCTTTCTGATTACTGTGGAAAGGGTAATGA
Source organism: Anguilla anguilla (assembly GCF_013347855.1). Classification (NCBI taxonomy): domain Eukaryota; kingdom Metazoa; phylum Chordata; class Actinopteri; order Anguilliformes; family Anguillidae; genus Anguilla; species Anguilla anguilla. The sequence continues at coordinate 10,404,281 of NC_049215.1, forward strand.
CGAACATTTTACAATCTGAGAGTGGTACACAGAACAACAGGCGCTAATGTATGCAAATGTAAAATCTGCATGGGCACCAGGCATTCATTGTATAATGGATGGGTAAAATGTACGCAAGAAACCTATGGCAGGCAATGAGGACTTAACTGATGCATTCTATATTACACCTAAAAAATACAGAATTTTCAGAAGTATCAAGAAATTCTATCTAATAGGGTGTTTATCATACCAGATAGGTTGCACACATTAATGTACCATGAATATGTTCATTCAAAGAAAATTAAATCTACATTAGTACACAAACTGACCCAGAAGATGCAGAAAAATGGATTTTGAATCACCTCGTTGTTATTGCTGTTAAATTCCGAATCTGTGCTATCTTTGCCCAGGGATGGTTGTGCAAAGCCAGTACCCAACCCTACCACCGAACTCTCTGTCTGGCAGCACCTACTTCTGCCTTCTTCACCATGATGACCATGCAATATCAAATGAAACAATAATAATTGTGTGTGCACGTGTGTGTGTGTGAGTGCCTATGTGTGTGTGTGCGTGTGTCTGCGCATGCGTGCATGTGTGTGGCCATGTTTTTAGGTCAGGTCTCAGACCCCGTCTCTCAGACAGCCCCCAGCTCGTGCTCACCCGGGCGGGGGGATCGGAAAGCAGTTTAGCCGGAACATTCCGTAAGACCCAGACAGAAGCTGGCTACCTAACTGGTTTCGTTCCAGGTTACCTGCCCTGGCAGCCGGGGGGGCGGGGGGGGAGCAGGGCCACGGGATCGCACTCTCTGCCCCCCTCCCACTCAGCAGCCTCCTCTGAGCCCTATCCCATCATGCCCTTCATGTTCGTCTCGCGCTCGTATGCAAAGCTATCATTATTCATGCCTCCTGACGATCCGGCCTGCCGTCTCTGCTACTCTCTCCGCTCCCGCCCTCAGGCTAAAACATGACTGCACGGTTGATCTCTCCTCTGCTGCTGCTAGCCCTGCTCTGTCTTGCTCTTTAAGAGCGTTCTCCAAAAGGAACTCTCTGCATCACGAATGCGGTAGCACGCCCACATTTTTGAGAGGAATTGTTTTCTCTGCGCAGGTCAGATGCAAGTCTGCCGTGCGCCAAAACTGATAATGGTGGATTCGGTCAACGGGCCTTGGTTTTTTTTTTGCTCTGTCCCAACAGGCATGAAGAGCAAATGACTGATTAAACTTACCATGAAAATTTGAATCTAATGTCAGCTACCTTTTGCTCGCTTAAATGCAAATTTTATTAAAGTGATATGGCACAAGAACCTGTGGTATATCATGAATATTGGCACAGCTTGGGTGGGTTGTTAGGCACAATGTGAAGCCAGGCCAATATTCATGACAGACCACAAGTTCAAGGGCTAGTGCTTTTAGAAAACAGCATCTACATATCTGTCGCATTCGGTCCGCCGGAGAAGCGGATTGGTCTCAGCTGCGTCGGCTGGTGGAGAGAGCACACGCACCTGGGCTGCGTTAGCTAATCAGCCCAGGTGCTTAAAGGTGTGCTGCTCTCCACAGTTCGGGGGCCGAGACTGGGAGCACACGCACCTGGGTTGCGTTAGCTAATCAGCCCAGGTGCTTAAAGGTGTGCTGCTCTCCACAGTTTGGGGCTGAGACTGTGAGCTTACACCAAGAGCGAGTTTCTTTAGTTGAGTTGTATTTAATTTCAGGTTTGTTTTTTGTTTTTTGTTTTTTTAAAGACAGAGAAAAGTAATCCCCTACTGAAAAGAGGGAGGAGCTGGCCAGGTGAAAATCTGGCCAGCCCAGAGCAGGGAACTGAAAAGTTTCCACTCGGTTTTGCTTTCTTTTGTCTTTGTTATTTTAGTTTGTTGTTTTAGTTCATTATTTTTGCCTGGAACCCATGAGGGGGAAGGGTGAAGATAGCGTTTATTTTATTTAATGTTTGTGTGGGTGCGCTCTCTCTCTCTCCATGTGGCAACCAACGTTCTCCAGCACTGCCGCATCTCCCTCCCAGGGGTGTCACGCTGGTGTGTGACAATATCGTATAATAATTCACCAAATAAAAACACAACAACTTTACAAGTAATGTTTTTAATAAATTGTGCAGCTGAATACTATTCAGTTACTAAGCAATGACAATTTCTTGTTTGGACCTACTTTAAATAGCTACATACAAACTAGCTAACATAAGCGCTCTCGGTAATTAATTTAACTTTGACTAGCTAGCTAAGGTTGCTCTGGGTACCTGGAGTCAATAGGTACCTGCAGTATCTGGATACCTGAATGCCTGTAGTCTCTGAGTACCTGTAGTCACTAGGCACCTGCAGTCACTAGGTACCTTCCATTACCTCATTGACCAGAGGGGTCACTATTGAGCAATTAAGTGGGGAATCCCCACCAAACCAAAACAACTTCTCTGGGTGACATTTTATCTAATTCAATTCAATTAAAAACTACAAGCAAGAACTTGGTTGGATATGCCAATGCTTTCAATATTTTAATTGTCAATCATAGATTCTGTAGCTGCCCAGCTTGATAGGATATATATGCATGCAAATAAACTAGATGGACAAACTGGAAAATCACAACACAGAGATCCTTACTGGGGTCATTCGGATGTTTCGATTGGCCAAAATATCGAAGTAGTGGCTTTCACTAGTTTGAAAATGTGACAGTGGCTGTGGGTGGCTCATTCAGTTATATTGCAGGCTATGTTCAGGCTACAGCTAAAAGCACATATTATGGTGCAGGCTATGTTCAGGCTACAGCTATTCATAGACTCCAGTACATTCAGACTATAGCCCAGTTCCTTTTTCGTTCATTTTTTTGGTTCCCAGAGGTGTGACAGTCCGAATGTTTTCAGGACTTTGTGAATGGCAGAAAACTCTCCAGTGCGACAGGTTAATGTCATCATAATTCCACTCTGGTAGTACTGCTAGGTTACTTTATGAAATGAACAGAAATCAGTTTACAACATCAGGACTGAGCATTAAGGTACCTGCAGTCAGTTACGAAGTAGCCAAACCAAAAACAAAAGCAAAATAAAAATGTTATTCTTTAGAGAGGAGAAGAAATGTATCTTTACAGGGAGTAAATTTTCATGAAGGTTTGTCTTTAAACAACTCTCGTAGCACATTTTCATTATATTACAAAGAGTTATTCTGTGCCCTGGGTTCAGTCCTGAGATGGTGACATCCGAAATGTTCCGGGAGCAGCACATCTCAGAGAAATGTTTAATTTTTTTTTTAAAGTTTTTTCTTCTCAGACTTGTGACACCGGAGCATAGCCTTGAATGTCAGCTGCGGTGGACAGCTGTCCGATTTCCAGCTGAACCAGGGTGTGTTTATGTGTGTGTGTGTGTGTGTGTGTGTGTGTGTGTGTGTGCGTGCGTGCGTGCATGTGGGTGTGTGAATTTCTTCCTCTTAGTTATACTCAGACATCACATTAAAGATACTCCACTACTGTACGTCATTTGGATTGGAGCATCTGCCATTCGATGGATATGTAATGTCACGTGACATCAGCCAACATTATCTTTTGCTAGTGTCGTTTTTCACTGTACCTGTACATACTGTTTAAAATGTACGCTAGCCGAACGCGGTCATCGAAACACATACTGATGCAGCCATGTCATATAAATGCACCGTTCAGTGCTGCATGGTCAGTCTTGTTAGGGAATGGCCTTGAACGTGTCCTTGCCACTGCTGCCTAGAGGGCCTCAGTGACCTCTGGCTAACATGATTAACCGGATGTTTCATTCTTGTAAGCAGGAAACTGGATTTCAATTTGGAAAAAGACCCATGTTTCCTGTTTTCTGGAAGGAAAACGGCCACACATGTGGGGGAAACAAAAACTGGCTGATTGGGTATCGTGACTCTTAAGAGACTGATATCCCAAGGCTGAAACCTTCATTTGGTGCATCTGTGTGTGTGTATGTGTGCGTGCGTACGTGTGTGTGCGTGCATGCGTGCCTGCGTGTGCATGTGTATACAGTATGTGTTTAGGTGTGTGCGTGCGTGTGTATACAGTATGTGTTTAGGTGTGTGTGTGTGTGTACAGTATGTGTGTGTGTGCTCGCATGCACGTGTGTAGTATATTTGTAACCATGTAACCATTTGTAATATTTGTAATTATGTAAGTTTTGTGCTACTTTAAAATGACATTGTGAGTATTATAAATACCCCCTGCCCGGCTATCTTTACATCGTCCACATATCTAATCACAATGACATCACTACGTCACACCAGACACAGCAGTACAGGAAATATTGCTGTAATATTGCGTATATCTCCATTGTTACGTTTATATCAGCGTACGCCTAACGCTTTATGAATCACAGATTATGCATGCTTTAAAATATTGTTTTTTAAATCATTTTTTCACGCATTGTTCTGACGCAAGGCAAACACGAATGCCATTCTGTGAGCGAGTCAGAAATTGCAGTGGGTAAAATGTATGGATTTAGCTGATGAAATCCTTTCTGCCACAATATCTTCAGAGAGCCTGAACCCCTGGATCTTATTTCAGGCAACCTTAGAGATGACATAATAATCCTTGCAGGTAATTAATTTAAGAAGCAAAGAATTCATAATTCATTTGGAATGCGATGCGTTTGCAGTAGAGTAGGCCTTGTAGCAATGCTTTCGCAAAATTACTTTTTACAGACTTATTTATCAATTTTTCATGTTTAAAATATGTAATTTGTTCCATCTTATGTGTATCCAGAAATGCATGTCTTTTATGTACATGAATGTCATTTCATTAAAAGTATGGCTCCAGGACCCATGCTGTGCCAGACCCTACACATTAATATGGAGCTCCCCTCAGTCCAAATGCGGCCCAATTATCATCAAGGTGTTTCACAGCAGGAATTCTATAGTGGTCTGAGATAAATTGATCCAGGATTTATACCTTTTTTTTTTTATGTTTCGGAGCAATTATGATGAGAGAAAGCTGAGTCCTTGAACCTAATTTTGTTTGACACTCATCCTAAATGGACTCAGCTCATGTGAACTCATCCTAAATGGACTCAGCTCATGTGAACTCATCCCAAACAGACTCAGCCCATGTGTACTCAACCTCAATGGATTCATCCCATGTGAATTCATGCTAAACAAACTCATCCCTTGTTCTTGAGCCCCATTTAGCTGACGTTGCTTACAAAAGTACATTTCATAAGGTTGGGGAAAACCACAAGAACTACAGATAAGCAAATGTGTAGTCATTTAAACAATACCATGAGAGACTCCCACAATGCCCCCTGAAACATCGAACAAAGTTGAAGATGTTGCATATTACTAGCAGTCCTAAAAACGATTAACGCGACCATTTGCACAAATCTCATGCTTGAATATGAACAGTACGGCAATAGATTCAAGGTTCACTCGTAGTAGTGTCGAGGAAAAATGTTTTATATGATAATGCAGGCCACAGTTTTACTTGCTTGTTTCAACAAAAAATATTCTGAGCCAAATCACCCATTTTCCTCAAAGAATAGCTTTAAAAAATTCTAGCAATAGCACCAGAAATTCAATAGTGGTGCATCTATGTAGGGAATACAATGAACTAGGCTAAGTCTGAACATAGCATGAGCTGGTGCAACCCTGTCCTGAAAATCAGAGTAATAACTTTGTCTTACTTCTGTTGTAAATATTTTCCACTGTTGGGAGATGACCATGCCCTAAACCCCAATTACTATCCCACCTTCCAGGGGCACATTTGTTAGCTTTCTGAGATGCTCAAGAACAATAGTTTGTTCTGCCAAAAATAATAATAAAATAACTTTTAGGTTTTTTCACAACGTGACTCTTTTTTGCACAAAAAAATGGAGAGCAGTATCAATACGAGTATCAGTAAGTATCGGTATTCGATAAACAGTATCAGTGTCGATAATGGTATCAATAAAATTTGAATAGTACCTATGCCTAGTCACCTGACACACCATGCACTGAGCTATCAGCTCTGTACATTGACTCATGTTTATGAGTCATCACTGACTCACCCTGAAGCTCAGCTCGTACGCTGAAGGCCGCTGGAGTCTTCAATGTCAGAAAAGCCCACTTTCCCCTGTACCGCCCCCCCCTCCCCCCCCACTCCCCCTCAAAATATGCTCTACTTCACGCCTATTTAAAGATTTCGAGATCTGTTATTTGTTTAATTATAATTAATAAATAGCTGGGATAGTCCTATTTGATGTGGAGCTCCAGTAATTAGGTCTGGAAACTTAGAGAGCTGAAGGTACATCCAGGTCACTGAGTGCTCTCGGGTGGGCGGTGCGCTTCCCTACGCTGAAAGTCGGGTGTCGTTTGGGGCTCGGGGCTCAGGGCTGGGGGGGCCAACGGCACCGGCGTGGGGAGGGGGGGCCACGACTGCGGACCGAGATAATAGAACTGAGCAGGAGCTTCATAGAGGCACCGAATGAAGCCTTCTGGGAAATATTAACCATGGGCCTTCACCCAAAGCTTCCTGTTTGTGTGTACTGGAACCACAGAGAAATAATTATTCTGTTTTAATTACCGTTAGGGAAGCTGTGTGTGTGTGTGTGGCTTAGGATTCTGATAGCTTCCTTTCTCTCTCCAAACTTTGCAATGCATTCCATTTGCCTTTGGTGTTCTGAAGATTGTGGCACTGAGCAAGTTATAATGTGCGGTGGAAATAATTTATGCCTATAAAGTTTGCTAATATCTGTAGGGTTTCATGCATTTACGCATGTGTAAGTCAAGCATGGATGTTGACATTAGTTCATTCAGCCTTTGGACTGAATAGAGCACATAAGATTTTTCTCTAAGTTGGTGTTTAGGTCATACAGCATTTTGATGTAGCATTTCTTTGTGAACTGTGAACTGCACTCAAAATGCAGTGAGAACCATTTTCTCAATGGGCCAAGAGTCTTTCTGCCTGTGAGTAGGACCCCGTTGCGAAAATAACAAGGGAAATGTTTGCTTTTATAGAAATTCCTCTGTAGTTATGAAGCATTGATATGTTTGTTATATTTGTGTATGTGTGCTCCACTTGGTGCCAAAGAGTTGGACAGTGTTCGGCTCATAATTCCCTTGAACATATACTATTGTGTCTTGTTTATGGAAACAGTTTGAACTTAAATTCCTCTCCCAAGCGCTACCATTAACTTCTTATTATTGTAACATTTTGTATTGATCGTGGTACATTAGATAAAACTCATTTTTACTGTCATCATATCTCATTGACAGTTCATTTGATGTATGTGTAAATTAATCCTACTTTCTATAGGCTACATCAAATATTTTATCTTCATGTCACTGCCATAAATATAGAACACCTTTCAAACTGAGTTCAGAGAAACTCCTCTTACAGTCTAAAACAGGTACAAATTAAGCTTTTTAAATTCAGATTCTGCCAGATTCTTAAGTGGTAAACTTTTCTTTTCTATCCTCTTGAGGGTTATGCACTCCTGTTTTGAAACAAACATTATTTATGAATGTTTTAAAGTGGTCTAAAGAGGGTAAGGTATTCAGTCCTGTGCACACCTAACATTTGCAGTCAAAATGCAAATAGGAATCAAACCATTACATTTCCACAGCCAATTTTTGTTGTTTGTTTGTTTGCTTGGGGAAGGACTGGTTATGTTTCACTTAGGGCAGAATAAGGGACATAATCCAAGTGCAAACATGGTAAAGAAAGCTCTATGACATCTTGTCTTTCGAAATCATGCACATCAGTTATCCAATTAGGAATCTTTCCACAGTTCATTTAAGTGAATGTCTATGTCATGTACAGGTCAACCAAATCCCTCCAAACCTACTGGATTGCACTTGATCCTACAGCAGGACAATGATCCCAAAAACAACTGCTAAAGTAACAAATAATTTTTTCAAAGCCAGAAACTGGGAGATTCTTGACTGGCCAAGCCTGAATCCAAATCTTGAAATCGTGTGCAGAGTACAGAATCGTGTGCAGTGTCTTTGTCCCAAACATTATGGAGCTCACTGTACCTTTGTTTTAAGTCGTTCCTGTGCTTCTCTGCTCTTCTCTCTGACCTGGGCTACTCTCATATTTGGTTGTCCATCCCCTTCAATATGTTAAAATACCAGTGAAGCTACCTACAGTACACCACAAAATGGCCAAACTTAAACCCATTTCCGTTCCACCCATCCAGACAAGTGTTAAAAAACAAGGGAAAAAATACTCCCCACGGTGGAAGCCCTTTCAGCTTGTACTGAAGCCTAAAATGTCAAATATGTTCTTGTGACAGGTGAGTTTACACTAGCGACCAGTTTCTTACATCATCAAACGGGGACCTTGAATGTACTATAGATTTGTGCATAACGTCTGTGGTGCTGTCTACAGAAGTAAACAGGCCTGGGCCAGGCCAGCCATAAAAAGGGGGGGGAAAGGAGAAAAAAAGGGCATTTGCAACCTTGCTGTTTGTGTGAAGATTTACTGCTGTGGCGGCTTCCCTTTTTAGCAAATTAAACTCTGTGTTGAGGTTGGAAGTGAACGCTGTGACTCTGTCCCGTACGTGGGAGTGACAAACTGGCAGCAGGGTATACTGAACGAAGAGGGGTGAGGGTGTGGGGGGGGGGGCGGGCGGGGGGTAAGGCAGGTTTGGGGGGGAAGGGTGACGATGTGGGGGCTAGTGTACAGTCCTGACAAGAGGAGCCCCTCTGGTCATCACACACAGAGGAAACTGCCGCACCCCCCCGCTCCGTCTCACCCCACTGACCCAGCACGGCTCCACTCACCCATGCTGCTATTTCAGGAGGTCATGGTCAGTAAAGGAGGTCATGTTAAAGGATGCCTGTTATCCAAATGTGCTCATCCAAACTTATTTCCTCAAAAATAGGTGAATAGCATCTAACACTGCCTCTTGAACTTTGAGCTTTGTTTCAACAATGTCATTTAATTTGCTGAGCAGAGATGCCACCGCCACCCCTTATCTCCTTCACAGAGCTCACCGCAGATTTCTCCGCTCGCCAGAGGGCAGAACCAACAATCCCCAACCAATGAAACCTAACTTACAATTACGACTGTACCGAACAAATCGCACACAAGTGGAACTTTCCTGACGTGGTGATTCTGAAGGAATGTGCCGGAAAAAGATTCAGACTTTTCCGTAAAGCCGTGAATAACGAGATGGGGCGGATTGAAAACGGACATCACACTAAGCACCAGCCAGAACACTGCTAAACAACCAATCGTGATTAGATTTAATAACAAAAAAAAAATTTAATCTTGGTCTTATCTAGTCTTAGTCTAAGTCTTATTTTCTTATTTTACTATTTTTGTGCAGGTAATATAAGTGAACTTTATGTGCAAGGGGAAAAAAACCTTCCTGGCCCCGTGCCGGTTCTATGCACTAAAAGCGGCATAAGAACATTTCTGTCAATCATCGTCGGTAGCTATGGATGCGGATTACTGGGGAGGGGCAATGTGATAATTGACTGACGAGACAGCTCTATCAACCTCTTGCTGAGGGACTCACTGATCAGCAGGTGAGAAAAGTACCCTTTATAAATTGACGCTCCTACAAACGAGGTCGCTGTAGGAAGAACCTGGCAGCATAGTTATCTCCCGTCAGATTTTACAGCTTTTGAAGGAGATTTTTTTTTTTTTTTTTTGGACGCCCAGTGTTGATATATGATATTGTACGCCTTCCTCGAGAAATCGGTTTGTCTCACAAAACCTCCAACAGACAAAAATGTAGGATGTGTGGTCTGCTTCTCTTCCTCTCACTTTCGTCTGCAGAATGTTTAAAGCTTCAACTAAAATAAATCTTCTCTGTAAAAAAAATAGAAACAAAGCACTTATTCTGGGAATCTTTTACTGGAGGGATATATTTATTTGCCAGCTTTGGGGTTTGGTTGATTTGGGCTTCCACTTGGCGACGAGCTTGTTATTTGCGTCCTCGCCTGCGTGAGCAAATAAACAGCAGGATGCTCGCGTCGCGTTGTTCCCGACCCCCGGCCACGTGTGTGGCTTCTCATTTCACCTACGCAATGTTCGACAGCAACGGGGGAAATGTTTACGGCTCGTGACAAGGCGAAGTGAGCCGATAAGGTCTGAATAAAGTTTTTAAGAGCCACTTGCAGGTTCCGGAATTACTTTGACCCCGTCCCAGGAATGTGAAGGCTAGCGTCTGCGGCCGTGGAAACCGCCGCGTATGAGGAGCGCGCTGCGCGGTGTTTAAACAATGGAGCGCTGCAGGGGATTCGCCAGGATACCATCTGAACACATTTGCTCACAATATATAAACAAAATGGTGGAGCGAAGCAGGTTCTACACTCGCTGCTTCTCTGGCCACTAAATTAAATGTGTTTCACTTTTTTTTTAAACCCCAGAATGCACCTGAGTTAGTCAGACAGCGATTGGCACACTGTGTATCCTGCATAGTCATGCACAGAATGGTAAGAAAGGACATAAGATCAGCCAAAAGCCTCTTCCCTGTAGCAAATATGAGCAAAATCTGCTGTTTATTATGCAGAAATACTGTAAATGTTAATTCTGTCTGCACAATAAGATCTTCTATTCTCAGCATTTTATTTTCATAGTGCAATCTTTCTTCTACTTGGTTTCACTCCATTCTATTCTTAAAACCCAGGTTAAATTACTTCAATTCAAATGTATAAATAACAAAAATGTCCATGTTACAGGGAGACTCAAGTTCACTCCACTTAATTTTCCCTCACTGTTTCGACTGCAGGGCTCGAAAGCTCTTTAAATGCACCAGGTCTTTACGCTCTCACACAGTATCATTTTCAAACAGCGTCATTTCACAGAGCGCGTTTTTGCCAACGCACTCAAAACCGGACGGCCAAATTGTGTCACTTAAATAGCTGTTTCGGCAAATTATTAATCCGGGAAAAATACCCTCCGTCGCTTGCGTTTCCGTCCACCCACCTATCAAGCTTTGGTGAGGTTAGTTTAGCTTCCATTTGACCCTTGTGTGTGTGTGTGTTTTTCTTCTATAGCCAATCCAGTTTAGTTTCTTATCTGAAAGCAAAACATAAATATGTGTCCTGGGCTAAAACGCTTGAGGAGACAGCAAAGTATCAGTGCAAAGACGGCCTTTGCATTTTCCTGTGATTCCACTTATACTGTTGGGAAGGCACTATATTACAGGACCCAACGACCGAAACTCATATTCATATTTGCCCAGCTCCATTTTGACAAGAGGGTGACCAAAATCTGGATTTCTCACAAGTCTTAAAGCGCACGTGAACCGCTCGTGGTTATTATCTGTCTGCGCTACATTTAGTCTAATCAGCCTTCATTGTGTTTAAACTCTGTTTTATTCCCTATTAACCGGCACTGTTAACACACTTTTAATTACATTTCAAAGAAGGCCTGCACCGGCGATGTTTTCAAAGGCATGCGAGTCAGAACTCTTAATCAGAAGTAGAAATCCTAATCAGGAAATGTGCAAGAAACAGAGGAAAGGGAATAGTTTGAGAATTATCCCAGCTCATCAGTTAAACAATAAATAAATCTGGGACACACATGGACCCCCGCAAAAGAATTTCCCAAAAAACGACAGCAGGAATACAACAGCCAGGTATCTGGTGAGGACTGGAGTCCTTTTTCTTTTTCACGTTGGCTTAAAAAATCCCTTTAAAAGAAACACAGTACAAAAAGGCCCAAAATGTATCATCGCTCGAAAAAAAGCACAAGATTTTTTTTAAATACAAAGAAATCCCACGGAACGGGATGAGCATTTCTCGTGAAACTGCTATTGCGTTCATTTTCTATTTTGTTTGTTTGTTTTTTGTATCGTGAACATTGTTTGGGGCGGGGGGGGGGGGGGGTGTTCTGTCACTGTGCAGTGGAGTAGGTGTGAATTATGCAAATGCTCTGACACATACTTGGACGGGATTGGAGGAAGCCGCGTTCTCCAATCGCACGGCGAGCCCGGCAACCGGAGCCCTACCTTGAGGCATCAGCTTATCTGAGTTGGTGCTTTTTTAAAGTGAGGATTAACATAAGCACCTCCGCCTTTGTGTTGCCTCTCAAAATAATTTTATCTGCAGCGCTCTCAGCAAAATTCTGCCTTTATCAGGTAACCAAATATCCTCCACACCACATGAAACGCGCATTTATGGATCCTGTTCATTAGCTAGGTTATATTTAGAAATATGCCACTTCACTGAGGGGAGAGAGAGAGAGAGAGAGACAGGGAGAGAGAGACAGGGAGAGAGAGACAGGGAGAGAGAGACAGAGAGAGAGAGAGAGAGAGAGAGAGAGTGAGTGAGAGAGAGGGAGAGAGAGGGAGAGAGTGGGAGAGAGAGAGAGGGAGAGAGAGAGCCCAGAGTTAGCGAGGAAAAGCAAACAGCTCACACAGTCAGACGGCCTGAACGCTGCTTGCAGTAAACATTGTTCAGTGGTCACACTCTTTAAAACCTGCATAATGACACCTTCTTTCGCAGCGCTACAGGAATTCAGGTGCTCAGGACAAGGCCCTCAATTAGCTGCGATATGAACCCAGTGAAAGGTTATGGTCGGCCCGACTATGGGAGACGACTTTTTCCTCTTCGTTACCGAGGCTGTGCAATCCAATGTTAATCCTGCCCTCTTTAGTCCAGTCCTCATTACTACATTCCTTTATTTTCCTGTAGAGAAAACACTTTACCACTACCTCTCCCTCTCGGTCTTTCCCTTTGCCCTCTGGAAATTGCCCATTAAAAGGGTTTTTTTTTTTTTTCTGACAGGAAACAGAACAGGAAATGATATAATGGTTCTAGAGCTGAGCGTTTCTCCCATGGCCAGCTGCTCTACGCCTGACCCTACAGTTGACTTGGAACTGTGAGGTGGCGTTTTTGGCCTTTTTCAACAAGCTTAAAATCCCAGTTTTTGTTTTTTTTTTGGGGTGGGGGCGGGGGGGGGGGACGGGTAGGAGTGGGGGCCGACTTCCTGTCCTTTGACATGTGGAAAAGGCTTACTCCTAGACCGGGTTAAAAATAGATGCCCAGGAAGTCCACTCTGTCATTTCTGGGAGAAAGTTGAAGCATCTGAAAAGGACAGCAGATTGTTCTTAGTACAGACCTGTCTTTTTCACGTTTATAGCTCTAAAAATTATTATAATTAACAACTATAGTAACTGAGCATACATTTCTATTATATTATACAGTATACAATTAATTATTTAAAGTCATAAATATATTCTAAGAATAGACAGACATCTGCATCATGTTTTAATGGTTATTTTAAAGGTCCCTATCATACCATTTCTCCTCAATTATATATTATTCCACACTGTCTACCAAACGTGTGGATAAGGGTTTTTTAAGGGAAAAATACTGCAATACAATTTTAAAAATATAAATCCAGTGATTGTCTTACCCTTTGAGCTGAACAGGCCATGGCACACCCACACACACACACACACACACACACACATGCACTTACACACCTCCTCTCCTGCACGCACTCCCACCCCAGAAAAGTGGAAATGGTGTCCGTAAATCAGCATGTACAGAGTGTGCGTTTCAGCCGGATCTTGAATGTAAAGCCGCAGAGGGAAACCAGGCGCTAAACAGTTAAAAATGATCAGCTGCTTTCACAGGAGCCCAGCTGTGACGTAGAGGCTGGGGTCAATTCTGAAGGGGTCGTTTAGTCTGGTGATATGTTTCCTATACAACCCACACACAACAAATGCGAAGTAGAAACAAGTTCATATTTTACCAGCACATAAGTGTCATGCCTTATACAATCAAACAATCAGTGCCAAAACTCCTAAAACATGGGACCTTTAATAGACCCAGACATTGTTGTATTTTCAAGCATATGTTGAGTGTATTCAAGACATTCTGAGTAACAGTACAAAAAATATCTCACTCCAAATATGTTGCTAAAATGGGAATGGGGAAAAATGGTGTCTCTAGAATGCCTGAAAAGCAATGTTGCATTTTTGCAACACACGGTTAAGAACACACAATCAGAGGTGCTGGTAAGCACAGGGGATAAATTGAATATTTTGTACTTTCATATGAATTTGCCTGTAAGTTAATACATTCATCATTTTACAGAACAAATGTACATTGATGGGCATAAATGACAAGGGGCATTATTATTATTATTATTATTATTATTATTATTATTATTATTATTGCACTGAGTTGTACTGGTTTGCCCTTCACTTTGATCTGTGTATTCATTCGTGACCTCATCCCCGTGTTTGTGCTCTGATGGGAGATGGGCTGTCCGATAATGAAATTTAATTAAGGGGGACACAATGGCCCGCGCTTGCGTTTTCTCCTCTCCCTCCGTTCTGACAGGATGGGGGCACAACAGGCGCCAGGAAGCCCCCGGAAGCCCCGGCATTTTCGGAAGAGCCCTCGTACCCCAGCGCATTTCAATGCGCCCGCTTCCCCGAGCCGCACGCACCCCCAAAAAAAGGGACGGTATGACTTTAAATGTAATATGCATAAAAGCGGCATAAAAATGCTTTTTTTTTAAAAAAAGCAAATGAACTGCGGAGAGCCCTCGTCATGTGTTGACACTTGCTCTGCGCTCTTACAAAAAAAAAATTGTGATGATAAAACACCACAAAGAAAAGCGTTATGAATTTTATTAATGACTGCAAGACAGTATGCAAAACATCAAAGGTCCACGGAAAAGATTAATGACCCCGTGTGAGACTGTTTAATTACCTCTGGCTAATTAGATTCTTGACCAAATTTTTAATATCTGCATTCCTTCTAAAGCCTAATTGAGATTCCACCATATTTATCAATCTTTCAGAAAAAGCCTTAGCACGCCGCTTTTTCCTCTTTCACCCTCTGGTCTTTGCCTCGTTTTATGGACAATTATTAAATAAATATAGCAAAAAAAAACTGTGCTTACCAAACAGAGGAGGGAGAAGGCTTTATCCTGGCTTACTGTGACTGCGGTGGGCTATCGTAGCCATCTCCTGTTTATAATGAAGCCCTCACGCTAATAAACAGACTAGCGCCGCTGCAAACTCTCAATGTCATAATTCTCTTATCTGCGCGGGGTTCCGAAACCCCTCGTGTGCTTTCTCAAAATTACCCTCCCCGTTCCCTTTCTTCTTTCTTCCCCCCTCTCTTTTCCTTGCTGGCGTCGGATAATCCCGAGCCTGCTTACCTTGGTACAGACCAAGGCCAGGCCAAACAATGCTTTTTTTTTTGACTGATATTTTTTGTTCTGCCAGTGTTTTTGTATGTCACCCGCTCTCACTGTCCCCTCTCCTGCTCTGATTTTTTCCCCCGGCACTTTGATACTTGAGGAGCATCGTCAGAGTGAAATGCGGTGTGAACGCAGAGGGTCCTTGTGTGGACAGAGAGGCCGAGTGTCGGCTTTAATTGAGGTGATTAATAATGCCGGAGCGGTTCTGTGCGGCAGCGCCGTGGATCTGACGGCGGGGCTGAGGGCTCCGGCGGAAACGGCGGCCGAAACGCTGCCTGCTGGTCGAGAGCGGCTCACGCAGCTCCATCTGCTGTCTCTTCTGCACCATTACAGAGCCCACATCTCTCCTTTAGACTACACACACAGAGCCCACATCTCTCCTTTAGACTACACACACAGAGCCCACATCTCTCCTTTACACTACACACACAGAGCCCACATCTCTCCTTTACACTACACACACAGAGCCCACATCTCTCCTTTAGACTACACACATAGAGCCCACATCTCTCCTTTAGACTACACACACAGAGCCCACATCTCTCCTTTAGACTACACACACAGAGCCCACATCTCTCCTTTACACTACACACACAGAGCCCACATCTCTCCTTTACACTACACACACAGAGCCCACATCTCTCCTTTAGACTACACACAGAGCCCACATCTCTCCTTTAGACTACACACACAGAGCCCACATCTCTCCTTTAGACTACACACACAGAGCCCACATCTCTCCTTCAGACTACACACGCAGAGCCCACATCTCTCCTTTACACTACACACACAGAGCCCACATCTCTCCTTTAGACTACACACAGAGCCCACATCTCTCCTTTAGACTACACACACAGAGCCCACATCTCTCCTTTAGACTACACACACAGAGCCCACATCTCTCCTTCAGACTACACACGCAGAGCCCACATCTCTCCTTTACACTACACACACAGAGCCCACATCTCTCCTTTAGACTACACACAGAGCCCACATCTCTCCTTTGAGATGCTTTAGACTACACACACAGAGATCACACACAGTGCTGTCCTTTGGACTACACACACAGAGCTCACACACAGCGCTGTGCTTTAGACTACACACACAGAGATCACACACAGCGCTGTCCTTTGGACTACACACACAGAGCTCACACACATCTCTGTCCGTTAGACGAGACACAGCATACACACACACACAAATAAACATAGTCATACCTGCATATACTCATATGAGTGCACATGCACCCACACGCATGCACACACATGCACACACATACATACCCACACACACACAGAATGAAAATCTCGCTGCAAGTTCATTTATCTGATTGTATGCCTTATCAGCAAGCTTGAAGACACTTTACCTCCAATACTGTGGTTCTACACCTCTTAGATAGTGATCACTGTACTGTGGCTATAGTTACTGTGAGTGGCTGTTCTGGTGTAATACAACATTCGGAAGGCTTCTGAGTTTTACTCCCAGTCTTTAGAAGTCCATTTTACACTGGACATCTAAACGGAAGCAGGTCAAAAGCCAGTATTTAATGAACAATCCTTCTGAGGTAAAACTGTGAAAGGCAGCACATGCCTCATTAACCTATTCTGCCTCCAAAATGCAGTTTATTAGCTCCTTAATTATCATCTTCAACAATACAAAAATATGTCAAAAGTATTTACTTCTGTTAAGCGAAGATTAATATTCAAAATTGTCAAAATAAACCAATAAACATTTAAAAGTGGGAGTGCTAATGAAGTCAATCAAAGTGTTTTCTGAAATGTGTTTTCTTCCAAACCGCTACATATTGCCAAATCACACAAGGCTAGCGCTGCAGAAATAGCAGACATCTGCTGTTGTATTTCTGGTACCCTCAGGTTTATACCTTCAGGCTATGCCGGATGCTTCCATCCATAAAGGCTGTGTTTATGTTTCCTTTCACCGTGACAATGTATACCGAATCTCAAACGCGCTTGTGTACCAATAAACCGCGAAAACCGACGGATTTATGTTATACGTTTTTGTAACGTGTCTTTCCTTAGAGACGGTGGTTGGGGAGTGTTACGCTGGGACGGTCTTTTTTATTTGCAGGTATGGCCCTTTAAGAGTTATGTAATAGCATTCAGGTGGGTTCCTACTGTATACGTCAAAGGAAAGTGGCAACTTAGAAAGTATGACTTATTAGACATTTTTGTTAGGCTGATTGATTCAATTATCAACAGGTAGGAAATTAAGATACATGTTTTCCTGTGGCATTACCTGCATGAATAATTAATTTTGTAACTTATTGTTGCCTTTCTCTGAATAGTTTGTTAAAATCCCTGAATACTAACATAATGGAAAGTGCTAAAATGTGCAAATATTTACTTCTATACAACAACCAACGTTCCAAAATACATCAGTTATTACTTACTTTTTTAAACGATTGGTGCGATTTTGAATTACACTGGCACACGGGCGGCTGTGCCGACAGTCAGCCACTAGGGGCACTGTATCCATGCTAGAGCAGCGTGTTGTATTGAATGACTGCACCAAAATAGCTATCTAACTATCACAGGCTAGCTTTTCAAACACCAAAATCTGTTGCTTGGGCACTGCACAAAGCTAGCCACTGCATTTTATTTATGTATTTATTTATTTCGAACAGAACGGTCTATATTTTGGGTTCCTTTTTAACAAAAAAAAAAAGAAAAGAAAAAGCTCAAGCACAAGGTAGCACTATTGCAGCAGGGGTTGGATTAACGTATTCCGTTAATTTAAAGGAATATAATTAAAATGTAATTAATTCAGTAATATTGCCTGCAGGTGTGTTGAAGGAATGGCTGCATTATGGCCATCCGGGTCCTCCAGATTTTGCCATGCGTAAAATTCCGGCATTTTCTCAAGGCAAACCGGTCATTACTACGGGATGACAGGACACAATAACAGCAGCTCTCTCAGGAGACAGCGGAAGGCCCCGCGGAAACATTCCAGCATTGCAGGTGTAGCAGGTGTACAGAGATAAAATATGAAACATAATTACGCATCATAAACATACACACGTATCAGGAAGCCTGCTAATGTGAGAGGGGATCTGCCCCATCAAAATGATTTGTGTAAAATATATTTAATAAATAATTTATGTAGAATAATATGTAGAGGTTCTACAGCCCCTAATAATAATAATAATAATAATAATAATGAAGTTGTTTGTAATCATACACAAAGCTACCTGAAGCATAGAACATTTAGAAAAAAATTTGAATAGTAATCAGATAAAATAACTCAGTCAAATAAAAGAATAAATGATAAATACATTGAAAGCAAATCTACTGTGAAAATCTACTCCTTAAAATCAGGAAATAATTTAGTGATGCTACAATATGAGTACGGAAACTTTAAAAAGACAGATAAAAAAGAATAAATGTTGAACACTGAATGAATAACGCGAGAGAGCAAAATTCAAGAAAGAGAATGAGAAAATATGAACGTTGATGTTATGCATGCATAAACATTTTTCATAAGTCAACCTAAGACATTATGAGTAATACTACAAAGTACATGACACAGACAACATGTTTTTATTGAAAAATGAGGCTAGAGAGTCAGATTCCATAGCAGGATGCTGTATTTAGGCAAATGGCGATGTGGGTTGGGGATTATTCGTATTGTAAGTATATACAGACGATGTAGATGTGTTGAGGGTAAACATATCTGGAGCAGGTCTGGGGGGGTGGCGGGGGGGGGGGGGGGGGGGAACGGTGGGCTTTTGTGTCGCAGATGCGGAACCCACACTTACGTAATCTCCGGGGGAACCCACGCTGTCACATCGCGTTTACCTTGGTGGAGGTTAACTTCCTGCTCCCCAGCAGCGTTGGGCTGACGGCTAGCTCTGACCTTCAGCCGCTCACCAAGGTGCGGCTAACGGACGGGTTCGCCCATGATACCGGGCGCGGCCCGCCCGCGGCGTACAGCGCGGCGACCGAAGGCAACGCTGACCTGCCGGGTTTCGAGCCTTTTCCCGAACACAACACGGGATCTCTTAGGGAGAAAAAACATAAATTATTGTACAGTCTTTAAGCCGACACATCGCTACCATTAGCAACTCCAATCAGGATGGGTTTAGATGGGATAGATGGCCCCGCATTAGATAAAACAGATCAAGCTGAGTGGTGGATGCATTGCGGGACACTGACTGCACGGAAATCTGAGGTAATGAAATAATCGGCCGTCTCGAAGCCTGACCATCACTGCCATTAGCAGAAGACGGCTGAATGGAGAGGGTAAAGGTGGATGTCTAGTCACGCGCTGGTAAAATAATCCACGTTATTTAAGAGGTTCATAAGTTGCTGTACAGCAGGCCTTGTGTAAACTGCCTGGACGGTCTATCTCTCCAGAGCTGGAGAAGCTACCCCACTGCCAGCCTGATATTTGTAACTCCTCATTAGTGGCTTTACCTCCCAGCATTGAGAGACAAGGCCTGAGAGAATTGGAGGGGTGGGGGGTGCGGAGGAGGAGGAGGAGGGGGGGGGGGGGGGTGATGTTGAAGAAGGGGGTGGGGTCAGGCAGAACCCTGACCTCTCATTGGCCCAGAGGCTGGCGAGTGGCATCGCCATCAATGCCAGTGCCCGTCCTTTGCGCAGTGCCCCTGGCGCACACCCTGGCAGCGAGCGTGCCGAGGATAGCAGGCTCGCCCGTCCCGTCCCGTCTCAGGTCAGTGAGGGGCCAGCTCTTGATTGGACTCTACGGCAATTAGCATTTTTCCAACCGAAGCAGGAAGGCAAGAGGAAATAATTGATGATGCTCATTTTAAACTCTTCCGTCAATGGCTGAGATGGAAACAGCCAGTAATACGTTTTGTTGTTTTTACTCATAAGGCACGCAAATATTAACACATTTTCCATGACTGTGACCCATTTGTGAGCTATTTATCACCTTCACAGTGAGACAGAGAAAAATAATGGATATTACGGGGTTCTTTCACATCAATGACTATAAACTGAAAAAACACAAAAGCCATTTAAGACTTCAGAATGTCCAGTGATTTGCCTATTAAATTAAAAAGATATATGTTTTAATTTTCATTTCAGCTCTATTGAATTGCTGTTTGGTTGAGAATCAGGAATCTCCCAGTCTGAAGAATTTCATCATGCAGTCAAAAAACACATGCAAACGCTTCGCAACATAGGTCACCTTCCAGTACACAGACAAAGTGGCTCAAACTTACTTCACAGTCACTTAGCAGGCATTTCTATAGAACCTCAGCACATGTTAATCAAATCATTTAAAGCTCAAATTGAGGAAGGATTGCACAGTAGGAAGGAAACCCATGCATCAATATGTCCGTGATTTAGATGGAAGATCCCGGCAAAAGGGGCCCAGCATTAATAATTGTGTACTGTGTCCGTCTTGAGTGCTGTTTATTTTATTTCTGCTCTGCGAAATGTCAGTTTTTATTTTTAAAATTCAGACCTTGAGGAAATGAACTGATTGGAGCTCACGTCTCCGAGCCAAGAAGCAGCGATTTTATCTAAATAAATGAAATTCTGCTCTCTTTCTCTCTCTTCACAATGTTCAGCTTCATCCTGATTGCATTTTGAGCGGCGATGGTAAATGTTAAAACTTGAAGTGAAGCGACGGACTGTCTTTCCCGTCAGAACTGATCAACAGATGACATCATAATGGCACAGAGCTGCCATACTCAGCTGCGAGTGGCCCTCGGATCCACAGAGGAACTCATCCAACTTTCCCCTGCTCCATTTTGTTCTCTTTTCTCGTTCATGGTGAATTGCATTGTGGGTGTGATGCCTGGCCCTGCTTGTAGGGCATGGTGAATTGCATTGTGGGTGTGACCCCATCCCTGCTTGTAGGGCATGGTGAATTGCATTGTGGGTGCAATTCCTGGCCCTATTTGTGTGGCATGATGAATTGCATTGTGGATGTGATGCCTGGCACTGCTTGTACGGAATGGTGAATTGCATTGTGGGTGTGGTCCCTGGCCCTTCCTGTAGGACATGGTGAATTGCATTGTGGGTGTGGTCCCTGGCCCTTCCTGTAGGACATGGTGAATTGTATTGTGGGTGTGGTCCCTGGCCCTGCTTGTAGGGTATGGATGGTTAATTGCAGCACTGGTTTCCCATGATTAGTAACTTACCATGTAGGTAGCAGTCAGAAACACTGGGAAATCCTCTTTAAGTAACCTCTCTGTGTTTGGAGGATTTGGAAAGAAACAGACCTGGGCACTGTATCGAGACTGATCATTTCTTTACCAGAAGACTTGAGGATAGACTCAACCTAACTCCACTTTATTCCTCTGAATTTTTAGGGGATGTTTGTCTAACCCCTGCGTGTTTTTATGTCGTATAATGTTAATGACCTCCAAGCTCCAAGTGATGCTTGTAAAAGTATCAAAAAGTAACCCTTAGTTAAACCTTTTACCGAAAGGTATTTTGATTTGACAACAAATTACAAACACTTTATAAACTTTTTGTAAGACCTTATGTTCAACATTCATCCAAACACCATCAAGAATTGTCAGTTCCAGCTATGCAAGCCTGCATGTTGAAGTGCATGGCCTACTTCAGCCTCTCTGGAGTATTCGCCTGAACTGTGCGAGACCTTTGATATCTTTCATCAGGAAAGGTCCCCATGTGAATAGAGAGCTTTGAATGGACGTGGTTCCACCTCGTCTTAATTGGTCCCTTGTCTCAGAGACACTGACACTCAACCCAGAGCTGTCCGTGAGGGCCGTTACCAGAGAGGTCTGTGGAAAATGGAGTTTCTTTTCCTGTCTCATTGTGCTGTGGGTTAATAGATGGTGTTTTGGTTACTCATAGACTAAACACATTACAATGTGCGAGACACACCTGCTCTTTATCAGATGTGGAGCCCAACCCAGCGATGAGATCCAAATAAAGTCTCCCCCGAACCACTTCCTGTCTCCGCATACAAATTGGCCGCTGGGTTTTTATTTTTCGCAAGCCAGTGACCGAGCATAATTACATCGCCAAGAAGAAGGAGAACAACATATTTTTAATGAGCGAGTTAGGGATAAATTGTTTATAGTGCTTTTTACGGACTTTGTATTCCAACTGCTCTGCATATTCGGTGAATAATTCACACAAAAAGCCGTTTGTTTCAGGACAGGAGTGAGGCGGCTGCATCTGAAACATATGGGGGAGGAGGGGGGGGTGGGGGAGGAGAGAGGGGGGGCATCACATTGAAAGCAGTGAGCAGTAAATTAATACTAACAGATGCCAGGATGTCTGGCTACTGTTTACTCTAAGGAGTCCTGCATTCTTTATGTTTTGAAATAATTCTATTGTGACAATCTAAGAGTTTGGTTTAGTTTCACTTGGCAGTGGCGGCTAATTTCCAGGGTTCTGGGTGACGTTTAGCCTGTGGGATGTAATTCATTGTTTCCTCCCGTTGGAAATGTAACCTTTTTACCTTATTTTGATATAATTGTAAGGCTGGCACTTGTCTTTATATGTTTGGCAGCGGACCGAAATCCTCCGACAAGATTCTAATTTTAGATGTAGGTCCTCGCCTTGCCGTTCGCTCTTTATTATTTAACAAAAGCAGTCAGGTCTGGTGGGTGTCTGCATTACAGCACGTGGGCCAGGCGAGGGACGCAATCAGGCCCAGAACTCATCAGAAACTAGTTTCTTCCTTTCATCTCCGACTGCATGCGCTTGAATAGAATTACCGTGCTCACTGTTCGAGATAGACCATAGACGCATTAGCCGGTGGACACTCTCATTCGCTTTTTGTCTGCGTTACGCGGTGGGAGTTCCGGAACGTGAAAGCGTTCCGTATTCTTCAAGCGGAATGTTCACGTTTGCGCGGCGACGCGTCTGTAAATCTCTGAACTTCTCCGTCCGCGCTACGTCTGCGTACGTGACTTGCGAAGGCCTTTAAAATGACGCTACCCAAGATCAACCGCTAAATGAAATCAACCGCCAGTTCTGAATTACACGAGACCGCTATTCTGTGCAAGAAAACATTTTTTTAAAAGTCAGTATGATAATTAAAGTAAGTCATTAAATAAAAATGCACTGAAAGGGAAAAAATGCGATTAGCGGCTGCGTGTCGTTTATCGCACGTCGACCTGGCGGCCGAGCCCCGTTTCGCGGCCGCCGTTTGTGTTCATTTTCGCGAAATGGAGGAACGCGAAGAGGGGAGCTCTCCGCCCGTCTCCGAACAGCCTGCCTGCTTTATGGCCCTGTCCTCGTCCCGGTCCCCTCATCTCTCCTGCTCCACTTCATTAGCTTTCCTTGTAAGACAACTCCCGGATCCGTGTTTCAGGAAGCACAGTGTGTCGCTGGGTCCTGGCGCGGCTCCCCCATCTGTCGAATGTTTCGCCTGCTCCCCGCGCCCCCTGTCTGACGTCACCTGCTTCACATCTTCCCCCCGTAACCTCCCAGTCAGGTTGCTATGTGACCCCAGAATCTCCGTCCGATTGGTTAGAATCGAATTTAGTGAGGCCTGGTTTTGTCCTTAACATTTAACCAGGTTGCCTGGTAATCTTTTAATAACCTGGTAACCATAATCTGTTGGATTTATGTTGTGATCACAGGTGTGTCCTTTCTGATGTGGAAGATCTAAGGAATTCTTCCTAATTGCTCGAACAATTATTTTTAGTTTTTATGTAGAACAATACATTGACACTGCACTATTCTGAAGACTACTCAGGGGGACTGTGTGTGTGTGTTTGTGGGTGTGTGTGCAAGCATAAAATGTTTCAATGCTACTGAAAAGCGAGGTTTCAGAACTCTATTTGTATTATACATCCATAATCAAGAGCACTCAGGGTATTAAAATGATCCTTTATCTTTAAACATTTAACCGCGACTGAAAGTCAAGGGAAAACAAAAATGTTTCTGCGTAAAGGTGCATGTCCTGCAAAATGTTCAACAGAAATGTTCTGCATAGAAAGCAGATCCGGTTCTATTGTGAGGAGCTGCGGTCAAAAGGCAGCCTGCTCAGAATTATAATGTATGCGGGGCTATTGTGACGAGAAGAAACAATAGGTAATTAAAATCTTAGGCTTACAGTTTATGTTCTGTCATCCGTGACAGTGTAAGGTGTCTTCCATCTCAACCTTAATGGAAAATAAGTCAGGTAATTGTCATTGCACATTGCATGTCACTGTTTATTAAATGTGTAATTCATCTTCATGCAAAAGTGACTGAAACAGGTACTGTAATTTATAATAAATAGCATGGTGATGCTCAGGGCATGCATAGTTTAATATAGGTCACAGTATACCTCTGAACGTTTATATAAAACCTCTCAGTCAAACGCATTCACACACACACACACACACGCGCACACACACACAGTCAAACCCACATACATACACACGCACAGGCACGTACACACACACATGCACACATACACTCACACACGCATGTGCACACACACACATACATGTGCACACACATGCACACACACACTCACACACATTCACATGCACATGCACGTACACACACACACACACACACACACACACATGCATACTCACACACTCACTCACGAACACACACACACACACACACACACGCACATACACGCCTACTCTCCCAGTGACCTATCTGGAGATAAACAGCAGAAAGGATAAATAATGTGTTGTGAATAACATATGAATGCAGCCTTGTCCCCTTGCAGTCTGTGCCTCTTTTGATGCCTTTGTGTTTTCCTTCCTGGCTTTTCTCCCCCGGTTACGTGGACGAGCACACAAACTCGGAGGGCCGCCTCCCGTGGGGCTGCGTCGGAAACAGCACCTGTCAAAGCAGATGGAGCATTTAAATAAGATTATTTTGGAGGTTCCTCTGAACGTGGCTCTGGAGTTCACCTGCTGTGCACCCTAATACCCCCCCCCTGTAGCTCTTCTCATCCGAGCTTCCCTTGTAAAAACATGCCGTTCTCATTAAACTATCTTACCTCAGATTAACTGGAGACGTGCTGTAGTTTTACGGTCCACATTATGACCGTTCCCCGGGCCAAGGTAGGTAACACCCAGGCAAATGAGTTATTTATTAATAAGGCCTCAGTTATGTGCCATTTCTATAGTCGTAATTCTGTTCTATCATCAAAGTTGGCTTTGCCCGAAGCGTAAAAGCCCTCTTCGAGCTCGCTATAATCGGGAACACCTTGGTGACAAAACGGTCGTCTGCGGCTCTCCAAACTTTTTTTTGAATAACTCTGCAAAATCCCCGCCCCGGGTCGCCGTCGGGACAAAAGAAAATATAAAAAAGACACGACAAGTTCAAGGAGGTGGCCAGATTGACAGGCGGGGAGGGGGTCCGGGGAGGGGGGGCTGCCCCTCCCTGGGCGCCCGCGCTGTCACTTCGGCAGGCTTCCGCGTCTCGCCACCTCTTCCCATCTCCCCCGCCGCGACCCGCCGGGGAGCGCGGCGCGGGGTCGGAGGTCGGAGGTCGCGGCGGGCCCGTCTTCCTCCGCTCCAGTCGTCCAGTCGCCGCTCTCTGATGACAGAATGAGAATCCCTTAATGCACTGCTGGGCTCAGCGACCGGCGCCTCACTGTCATTTATATCTCTGTCCCCCCGCACCCCCCGCCCCCCCCCCCCCGTCCCCCCGTCCCCCCGTCCCCCCCCACACCCCGTTCCACGGGAGGGAAAAGAAAGACGCCCGCTTGTTCTTAGCGTGCTAAACTTCGCTCGCCTTGTCAGACGCTTAAGAACTGACAAAACGCTTCTTTCGGCTCGTTCTCTCGGAAGAAATAAATAAATAAATAAATAAATAAATAAATACGAGCCCAGGCCAGGCGCGGAACGAGCGGACGGAATATCGGCAAAGTGAACTGAACGGCGAAAGGGAACGCCCGGGAACTCCCGGGAACGCCCGGGAAAGGGGTTTTTTACGAACACGTGGGACGCGAGGTTTTCCCTCTGGGCCCGCGATGAGGCATAAAGCTGTCCAGGGCTCCTACTTCCTGCTTCCTGTTTGGGTGTGGCTGTACAGGTTTAATTCAGCAAGCTGGATTTTGGAGGGGGGGGGGGGGGGGCTTGGAGATGGGGATGGGGATGGCGGGGGGGGGGGGGCAGATAACCCACCCCCATACTCCCTCCCCCTCCCCAATCCTTCTTCGGAGAGCCAATGCCAGCTTTGATTTCCCAGCGCTAGGACACAGAAACCTTTGCGCGCACTGGCACAGCGCAGGGAGATATCGGTTGGGCCGAAGAAACAAAGGACCAGAGAAAAATAAAAGAACAAATGAATAAATAATGGCATTTGTGCAAATGCGAGAGGAAAAAAAAATGCCCACGTGGCTCAACAAAGGACAAAAAAAAAAAAAAACCCACAAAAAAAAACAAATGTCAAGATGTATTAGTGGCCCCAGACATTGAATGTCCTTGATTTGTGGGGCTTTGCTGTGGCTTGCTGGTGAATGAAGGACAATTGGTCCTTGGTGTAAAGTAAACGTCTGGCTTTTAGAGGGCTCGAACGCGCCAAGCCCTCGCAAGGCTGGAAATTCTACCTTCCCTGTCATTCAAGCCCATCTAGACACTAATCTTCTTGGTGCAATGAAGGAGCTTAACAGCTTTGCAACTGTATCCCTTCCCAAATGTCATTATCACAATGTACTGTATAACTGACTCAGTGCCTACATTTCTAATTTCTTCATGGAAAGTTAACGGCTCTCCCATTGACATTCAAAAAGCCTTCGCCATCTCTCCCGCTTCTTGATAAATTACCACTGTGAATTTTTCCTTAAATAATTGATTCTGTTTTGAATAAACATGCGCTTGATGTAATTTGATGCAATGCGTAGATGCGCAGACGTCTTTAGAACTCTAATCAGCTCATTAGCGGCGGTTAGCGCGCCGCTTTGTGAAGCGGGGCGATGAAAGGAACATTCGTTTTTTTTAACGTTCCCGCGGTTCGGGGCGCGGGTGCGTCCAGGTGAGGCGGAGTCTTGCGTCGGGCTCCACTGATCGCCAGGCGGGTGCCTGGGCCAACCTGGGGGCCTGTACTCTGTGACAATAGACGGGCCTGAATTCAGGCCTGAGTACGAATATCAGCAAAATAAAGTCAAAAAACGATTATGGAGAAAAACAAAATTGAACGCTGCTATTTATTCGTAAGTCAAAGTTAAGAATAAATGTAAATTGAAAAATGAAGTCATTATTGTCATGAGTCAGAATCTGGTGATACGTCTGCATATACCAGTTCATAGCTGCAGAGCTGAACACAAAATGGGGCCATCCCGTATTAATTTTATACTTCAATAAATATAAACATCATTGTAAAAATTATAACGATAAGTATACTGCAAGGAAATATGTCTTGGAAAAAATATATTGCAACATCAGAAAGCATAAGCAATTTGTACAGTTGCCCATTATATATTTTATGTAATTTCTGTATTTTGCAATTTCAATGTACAGTATACTGCAACATATTCCATTTCCTAAATATACTGCAATATCTGAAATTAATGAAATATAATAAAAAATAATAGTGCTGTCCATAAGTATCTGGCGAGTGACAAAATCTTTGTTGTTTTGGCTCTGTATTCCAGCGCACTGGATTTGAAATGAAACAATGAACATGAGGTTAAAGTGCAGACTATCTGCCAGGTGCAGAGCATCACTGCAGCCATCTTCAGTTTCAAGCAAAATGCTTGTTCAGTTACTTCAGTATATATCCAGGTGAATAAATGGGTTTTTAAAAAGTAAAAAAAAAAAAGTTGAGTAAGTGGCTTTGGATACAAGCATCTGCTAAATGCCTGTGATGTAAGGTAATGATTGACTTGGTCAGTGGAGAACATTCCCCTTTTTGGTCCTCAAAACACTCCTGGGTTGCTTTATCAGTGTGTTCTGCTGCAGGGTGAAGCTCCCTCCAATGAGTTTTGGTTGGATCTGAGCAGATAAGACGTTTCTGTACACTTCAGAATTCATCTTGCTGCTGTCGTTGGCAAGTACATCATCAGTGAAGACAAGCGAGTCAGTTACAGAAGCAGCCACACACGCCCAAACCATAACATCATGTTTCACAGCTTTGGATCATGGGCAGTTCCTTTCTTTCTCCACACTTTCTTTTTTCCATCACTGGGGTACAGGTTAATACTCCTCTCATCTATCAAAAAGACTTTGTTCCTGAACTCTAGTGTTTTTAATGTACTTTTTAACAAACTTAACCTGGTCATTTTGTTCTTTAGGCTTATCGGTGATTTGCATCTTTCTTTCTGAACATTCTGAGGTTATGCTGCTGTAGTCTTCTTTATATTTTTGTGTTTGCCTACATCCCAAAGAGTGTCCTTGATCTGTTTGACAACTGAGATTTCGTTGCAAATTATTTTGTCACCCCCTACATTGGTTTTCTACCAGGTTTTTTGCTATTGCTGAACTCACCAGTGCTTTCTTGCTTCATAAAAATGTATCAAACAACTGATTTTGACACACCAAAGGTTTTGGTTATGTCTCTGATTGATTTGTCCTGGTATTGACACTCCTTTGGTCCTCATGTTGGGAGACAACAGCAACTGACTCCAAATGCAAATACCACAACTATAATCAACTCTAGACCTTTTGTTAGCTTTCTTGTGCATGAATTAACAATACAACGTGGGGAGCAAAAGTAATTGGACAATTGGTTGCCCAGCTGTTTCTGGGCCAGCCGTGTGCTGTCGCAGCATTCCAACATGGATCCTACAAGAATCACTCAATGCAAATGTGAATACCCTCAAATTAAAGCTGACAGTCTGCACTTTAACCTCACATGCATTGTTTTATCTCAAATCCAATGTACTGGCATACGAAGCCAAAACAACAAAAATTTGTCTCACTGTCCAATTACTTTTGCATTTAACTGCATATACTGTACACTATTGCAATTTCGTGATTTTGTGATTCATTTTAAATATATGCTGCAGCATATTGCATTTCCATAAGGGACTGTTATTGTAAAATGACCTGTCTATAATACTGCTCATATTAATGCCTAATTTGGCATCTTACACGAAACAAGTCATGATAATCGAATCAAAGTTTACTCACGTGTACACAGCACATGTTATTATTCTCCCTAATTCATATTTCACAATGACGAATATTTGAATTGCGTTTGTCTCACGAACCACCGCATTGGACATAGCGACGATCACCATCATCTGAAATAACAGTGACGATAGGCACGGCCACTCTAACCATGACAGCCAATAATAGCAATGATAATCACGATCAGTATTATCATCCCATCTTAACATTATCATCCTCTCCGTGACTATCAAAACAAAAAAATGAACCAAAATCCTCGCAGTCATTTGCAAAACTCAAACTAATAGCCTTGGCTGTCATAGGACAGACAGTCGCAATCGGCCTTTATTCGCTATTGACGATGTGAAAGGGCTAATTTGAAGTAAGATTGGATCAAATTTAAAATATGCGGTGAATAAGAGTGAACACAGTAATTTCATCACGGCTGAAATATATGAATGCATTAGTTTTAGCAAGATGATTACCCTCAACGCGTGGAGAAAAGTTGGCGATTCAAGTTGCTCATAGATTTTTACTCTTCCCTAACTTTTCCCTGTAATCCTTATGGTTATCAATATTTTGCACAACCCAAGTTGCTCATTAAAATATTGCAAACACTGTGCAGAAATCAAATGTGAGTACCTTAGTACCCAGTTTGTGTATACATGAACAAGAGTTTCAGATGAATGACAAGGGAATCAGAAATTCATTGATTTTATTCATTTGTGAGTTATGTGCAAACTAGTTATTGGACTATCAATGCAATCCCAGAAAAAATTACATTTTGGAATGGAGAATAATAACATGAGTAGTTTATTTGTAAACAAACTATACCAGCCAGTTTATTTCAAGCTATAATACCTGGAACAGAAACATTTCAAAGCAGTGTGTGGATGGCAGTAAGTAATTTACATTGAATAATGGCAGTAAAAAAGCTTGTAAACCTGAAATTCAGAGGCTGCAACAGTCACAGAGATGCATGGCCATAGTATACATACAGCTCATTCATTTTGTCATAATATGTGACACTTAACGGCATCACGATTTTTAAGAGCAGGATGCACTTTCAAATAACAGCCAAAATGTTACAGCTGTAATATGTTATGTATTTTAATATTCTTATCATTATATTTGTCATCAATATTGTACCGAGCTGCATTTCTGGGGAAGAACAGAGTGAATACTGGAAATTTGAGACCACTGTGCTGTGCACTTTGGCATAAGTTCGGTTACAAGTTTTTAAGACGTCTGAATTGTAAGTCAGGTGCATTATGACGCTGTATGAAACTGCCATATCCACTTAAAGGATTTCAACAGCGCTCTAATAACAGAGATAGCAGACGTTTCGGCTTGAAATACAACAGAGGAACTTGTATTTGTTTGTTTGTTGTTTGTTTATTACCTTGACATCGAACATTGAAGTGGCAAGCTGTTGGGGAAAAAAAGGAGAATCTCCAGCGGTCTGTACAGCGAGTTACAGGAGAGTTGAGCATTTCAGGTGAAAGAGCACGCGCAGCAAGTTCCTTCATCATCCCAGATACCTGGTGATGGAGCCCCTTCTTTATTTATTTAAAAAAATATATATTTTTACCAGACTGTGTGGGCCGCTGTTTTAATATCGCTCGTGAAACATGATTATTACCCCTTAATGCTAAAATTACCAAGGGTTTTTTTTTTTTTTTCCCTCCTTCCCGTAACGCTAAATTTTTCCTGCGCTGCACCCCATGGCATTAACATCTTTATCTCCCCATGTGTTTTCTACTTTTAAACCCCTTCCCCCTGCTGTTTGAAAAATATTCCTCATTTTCCTCCCCCCTGGTGCAGAGAAATCCCCAAAGGCAAACCATTAGTGCTCTCTCCGCCTCTCCCCAAACACTCACAGCCATCGCCCGCGCACCGCGCGTTGCCTCATTGGCTTTCGCTAAATTATGCAAATGAGGTGATGTTCGACACATATAGTTTTCCTTTTTCTGCAACTGCGCAAGTTTGCACAGATTTTCCAGAACAAGCGAGGCCATTAGAGTGACTCAAACTGTCAGCAAGATTTATGCATCGATGACAAATTAGATGGTTCCTTCTTAATTTTCCGAGCACTTTTCTTTCCACAGGTTGTGTATTCCGAGTTATGTATTTCCCTTTCGGGGTATCATATCTTATTGTAAGGATTTTTTTTTTTTTTCTATTTTAATTTATTTTTGTATTTTTGCATTTTTAGGGGGGGAGGTAGTTGTATAAAAACTTTCCAGAACTTTTTGTCAGCTTATTTATTTATTTACATAAAACAGATCTAGACCTTTTTCACAGATATTACTTCAGGGAGATTTGCATGTTAATATTCATAGCATTATGAGAAAAGCAAATTTCTCAAGCACACGACTACACTTATTTAATATTAATGATTTCCTTGCTATCACCATTTATTATTTCAGCAAACATCCATGCATATTTTTAATAGCGACACATGTATTTGTCTTATTGCAGCAGTTTTAGTTGTTCACAGAAGGCAGGTGAAATACTGAATGTTCTTTTCTATCCTAGTGTTGAAAATACATATACTGTAAATACTGGGCGATGGCTATTAACCACGTTACTGTGTATTAAACTTGGACTGGTATATTTAAGCAAGCACCTTTCTTTCTGTCGTTAGTTTTCAATCACCAAATCTTGCTGCTTTATAATTTTGGAAGAAAGTATGTTCAAGGTGGTAGTTGGATGTTTCATTTCATTGATGGCAATCTACAGCATGGAATGCTTTCTACACAGGCCCTATGTCTCACACCTCATCTTTAGCACGATTGCACACCTTTCTAAGCCTCATTCCCTGTTTCCGTTTCAGCGTAAACTATAATAACTTTATGATGACTTGGTTATTGGTTATTTTTTTAAGCAGCTCGTATATGGTAATGACCAAAAACGGTAATAAGAGTATACATCAAATTAATATGCGACTGTCACTTAATGTGTTTTGTATCAGTGGAAGAAGTGCTTCGACTTTGTGCGTTGACTAGATAACAAGACGTGCTTGAGAAAGTGTGGGTAAATGCGGGCATGTTGTCAGAGCACGGCGAACGCCAGCGTATTTCAGCAAGCTGCCCCGAATCCTCCTCAACGCATAATTGTTTTTCATTGGCTTTAACGCGGCTCGTCGGGAAAAAAATAGGCCGTTTCGATGAATAGATTAGGCCCCGCGACCGAAAACAAATGACAAATCCCTCTTAACCCCGTGAGCTGCTCAACCATCAAATATCACTCTCACCATCGTTATTAAACACAACTTTGCAGATTTACTTCCTGCAAAGTGCCATTTAAAAAAGCCAAGGCAGGAAGGAAGGAGAGCGGGGGAATTACAGGTTGCCAGCGAGTCTCTTTGCCGGGGGAGTGACAGGGGATGATTTCGCTCGGGGGGCCACCTCCCGTGTGTTGTGACACCCGGTCATTACACCTCGGAGAGCCTCTCTCAGCAGCAGGTTCCCGCCAGACTCAAAATGGACACAAATGGGCTCCGACTGCGGAGAAGCTAATAACGCCTTTTCCCTTTTTTACCCTCTCTCTCTCCTTCCCTCTCTCTCCCTCTCTCTTTATCTCTCCCTCTCTCTCTCATTCCCTCTCTCTCTCCCTCTCTCTTTATCTCTCCCTCTCTCTCTCCTTCCCTCTCTCTCTCTCTCTCTTTATCTCTCCCTCTCTTTCTCCTTCCCTCTCTCTCTCCCTCTCTTTATCTCTCTCCTTCCCTCTCTCTCTCCTTCCCTCTCTCTCTCTCTTTATCTCTCCCTCTCTTTCTCCTTCCCTCTCTCTCTCTCATTTTCCCTCTCTCCTCTGTTTTAAGGTGGAAGGGTTTTGCCGAATGTTCCTTTGCACAGTAAAACTTGGTTAGAGTCTGTTTATTTATTCATTTATTTACTTATTTATTCATTTATTTGTTTATTTGGGCTGTAATGTATACAAAAATAGAATCTGGAATACATTTATCAAATAAAATACAATACATTTTAAAAAGTACTGACGCAGCTCTGTCTACAGAGGTGCAAAGTACTGACATCAAAACCGAGCAGCCCTGTCTACAAAGAAGCAAAGCACTGACATCAAAACTGATGAGCCCTGTCTTTCAAAGAAAATCAGAGGACATCAAATAAACCAGCAGTATTCTAAAAGAAAGAGTAAAGAAAAAGTCTCCAAAAAATGTTAGTCGCTGAGCCGAAATAATGCCAGGACATTTTGCACTGGATGTCAAATTCAGTAAACGCAGAAAAATAAAATGCAATTCTGAGCTGGGAAACCAGGATGCACTCTGCATTTCTCCTGATGTCCTCATGCCCTTCTTAATGAGCGTGAACACCTCCGCAGCCAACCTCTCAGAGACGCTCGGGAGAAGCTCGTGAACGGAGGTTTCCGGAGAGAGACAGGGAGGCCAGAGAGTTTCCTGCCCTGACTGCAGCAGAAGAGGAACACACCTCAGGACGCCCCAGCTCCTCTGATTGGTTAATAAGTTTACAAAACAAAAAAGGGGGTGGGGTTTCAGAGAAGGGGGTGGGGTTTCATGTCATCCCCATGGGCATGGCAGGAAGTTCTCAGTGCTTTCCGCAGTCCAGAGCTGAACTCATTCGAAGATTGGTCCCATATTACCAGGCACTTAGCTGTAATTAGATATCATACACGCGTGCCACACACTACCTATGCATGTACATGTGTTTCTATGCATGGAGTACATGAAAAAAGGATGTGTTATATTTGTTTATCGAACAATTTAACTAGAATATAAGCAAAGTAATAATACAAATGATGATATCATAATTTTGCATATGAGCTATATCTATCTGTCTGCTGCTGAGAAAAAGCAAGTTCCTCCTCTATGGAAGTCAGAATATCTTTAAATGCTAAATTCTAAGTACTAAATGAGTATTATATGGTCATATATCAAGGCCTATAACTAAGCTGCATCATTTTAACTTTTGACTATTTGTTGTTGGGCTCATGTTGCAGACTGCATCTTTACGAAATTCCAGTTTGGACAGCAGTTATAATTGTTTGTAAAGTAGTCCACCATTTTGTTCTGCTTTCCTATGGGAAGAAACTTTTTAGAGCATTCTTTATCAGGTGTAGAGTGTGCATTTTTCACCTGTTTAGAATGTGTTACTGCATACTAGTGCAGTTTCGCATATTAAACAGTGCATTATATACTCCAGCTATATTAAATGTATCTGTATTTTCCTCTCTTTGTTTGTACATTCATATATGAAAACTATAAGTTAAAAGATACTGTGCCAGCTACAAGATAGGCTGGAATATTATAAGCTGGTACCTGAATACATATTTTAACACATCTACTTACATGTTGGAAGAATGTCACAATTGACACAGGGAAACTTATCTCAGATGGGTGATCCATGACATATTTGTGGTGCCACCATGCCTTGAGTATTAACATTAATGAACATTAATTAAGTAGTTATACATTTCACATTTGATTTGGCCTGTTTTTTTAGCATTATAAATTTACACAAATTTTCACTTCTTGTCCCAGTCACCTCAGTGACAGATTTTAATTTGATGATAAACTGTAAATTCCCAAGACTTTCAGTGAATATTTAATAAAGGATCCTCCAGCTGTGTTTGACAGTACATTAATGCACATATCCATATGAATTTCTTTAATATGGCACTGCTTAATGAGGTTATTATTATTAGTACTAGTAGTAGTAGTTGTAATAGTAGTAGTAGTAGTGGTAGTTGTAGTAATAGTAGTGATAGTAGTAGTAGCAGTAGTAGTAATAGTAGTAGTGGTAGTAGCAGCAGCAGTAGTAGTAGTAGCAGATGCAGGAGTAGTAGTAGCAGTAGCGGCAGTTGTAGTAGTAGTAGTAGTAGTAGTGGTAGTAGCAGTAGTAGCAGGAGCATTTGTTTGTGAATCCCAACTATGAACTGACCTTGAAATATACAGCACACATTCAGATTATACTTGTACTGAAAGTAATGCACAAGTAATGCTAATGTTGAAAAATCTGAAACATCACGCCTATCAATTCTAATGTGGCGTTGTGCTGAACTCAGCAGACTCACCTTTCTAAACAATTACTAAATGTAAGGTGAGACTGGCGTAAAGAGCAGCTTCACTGCGATCCTGTGCTCTGCAAGCCCTCAGCAGTGTCGCCTGAAGTCACCTTCTCACCTTCAAGCAAAACCTAGTTTTTTTTTCTTCTTTATTTTTTGCCATGTGAAAGTATCCCTTCATGTTGCACACTTGTTTTTTTTTCCTTTATGTCCTGCTGAATGAATATATTCGTCCAGGCAGACTCGAGACTCAGTTTCCGAGTCCCAGTTGTGTTTAACCCGCATACTTCTGCCTCATTACGTGAGGGGAATCTGGCGCTACAACTCATGTTTCTGGGGGAAAGAGGGACACGTTCGGCTGTTTGCATTTCTTAAATAGTCCCAGGAGTCGGCCGTAACATGACTAGATTTATTTATGTGTGGTTGAGTAATGGTAAAAGCCACACAAGTCTTTCCATTAATTGGGTAATAGCGCGACTGTTTACTAATCCATACCGGAAAATATATAGATTGAAGTTAGGTGCCAATGCGAAATAGGCCTTAGATTCAGGGAAAAGCAGTTAGCGCTCACATTTGTGTGATTTAACTCCTCACTACGAATAAGAAAACTTTACATACACATAAAGGCTTTTAAATGTCCTTCTCAAATTATCCTTAATCTCCGATTCCAAATATTTATATTAATAAAATTGCGTGCTTGTATCCTATACTAAACGTCCAGCTGAGGCATCAGGAGGAAATGCAGCATTCTGTCTCATTTTAGGAATTGTGCTCTGAATTAATCCACCTTAAACCATGCAAACCTCATCCACATTAAAGAATAAAACCTCTATCATTTTAATAACCCCTTTTATGTTGGTCTTACGCTCATTTCCTTTATCTGAAAGACCGTAGCCAAAGGAAAGCGCACACTTTATTGCCATTTTGTCAGCTAAATGAATAATTTTATTGTTTTGATAATGTCTGCTTTTATTCCGAGGGTCAGATTTTATTTAAATCTCCGTCCATTAGGAGCCTTAAAACACTTGGTTTTTTGATAAACAGAACCAGCAGGGGGGGACTTGAGCAGGCAGGAAGTGGTTCTTCACTCTCCCACGGCCTTTGTGTTAAATGTGAGCCGAGTGACAGGTATACACAGGGCCCCGGTTCTGTTTACTTGGGAGATTTATAACAAACAAAGGATGCTTACAGTCCGCACAACAGTGGGAACAATCCAGAGAGAGAGAGAGGGAGAGAGAGAGAGAGGCGGATGGAGAAAGAGAGAAGGAGATAGAGACAGAGAGAGAGGGAGGGAGAGAGAGAAAGAGGGAGAGAGAGAGAGAGGGGGGAATGGAGAGAGAGAGAAGGAGGGACGGAGATAGAGAGAGAGAAAGGGAGGGAGAGAGAAAGAGAGAGAGCTGTCGAGATGTAAGGACCAGATGTATCCAGAACACAGTGTTCCCATCTTTGAGATCTCCACAGAAAACCCACTGCTACCAATAAAGGCTATTCACTTTCGGTACAGGTTACTGTGCATGCGTAGGAATATAAAGGGTCTTTACAAATGCACCAGACAATCATTTTGTCATAAATAAATCAGAGATTACATGCATTCAAATTATTAGTGAAAGGCCAAAGAAATGAAGGACAGAGCACTTGAGGAATATAATATTCAGCACATAAACTGTAGTAATGAATAACTATAGATACATTATTGTTTGTTTCAAAGGCCTCCCCAAGTGCCATTTTCAGAGCAGAGTCGGCCATTGCAGATGCGCATCTGATACGTTTTCTCTGAACACCCAGAAAGCGCACACTGTTTCCAGCTGCGGCTGCCGCGCGTTTGTCTGTGTCCCAGCGTCTCGCCGCTCGTGTCACGCAGGGACTCCCCGCGAGGGTATCTGCTTCCCGCAGGAAGTCTCTCTCCAGGCCCAGCCTGGCTGCGCTGCGCGTACAGGCGCATTCGCGGAGTTATTGCGTCCTTCCCGAACCTCCTCAGGGGTTCACCCCTCCTGAGGAACTGGGCTTCCTTCAGGATCTCACCAGAGGAGTCCTCGCCCCCCCGCGCCGATCCAGGTTACCCCGCCGACGACAAACAAATCTTTTGCCGCTTTGCATTCGAGTGTCTCGCTTTCCCTTTCCTTCTGCAAACGAAACGGCGACAGTTCCGCGAGCGCCGATTGAATTTTCATAAGTAAGAAGGCAGGTCCAGTCATTTGAGTTAGCGTAGCCAATATTGTAGCTAACCAGCTAATCAATATGTTTAGTGTCTTACAGCAACCAAGCTGATTGAACTTCTCGAAGATGAAAAGGGTCTTTGGTACCGATGACAAGTAGCAAGCAAATCTTAATATATGGACAAGAGGTACAGGTGACACAAGTACCATGCTAAAAACATTGTATTTCAGCCAAATGACATCGAGGACTGGTGATGCAGAACTAAACTCACTCCTTCACCTCAAAGTCATAATGACTGGTGAACACAGTACAGCTCCACAGTCAGTTTTATTCCAGTAAAGGTCTGCATTATATTGCATTATATATATATTATTAGGCCATGGACAAGACAACAAGAAAGTTAGATGTATAATTTTAATAAATTATGGGTAAATTCCAGCTTGGCATTGCTACTCACAATTAAAAAATAAAAATAAAATATGATAAAATATGAAGCATACACCTTGGAATAGCAGTTGAGCTTCAATAATTTACCGTTTGTCTTGAACAGTTTACATATTAAGTCTTGTCAGCGTTTAGTTACTTAATTACCCCACAAATCAACTCCGTTATTTTATTTTTCACAAGTGCCACTGTTTCAGCGTAGAATGACGGGGTGCTCATGAAGAGATGTTGAGAGGCGGTTACTGCGTTGGAATGGCTGGGTGTTGGCTGTGGTCTCCGGAGTGCCTGAGCCAGCCTCAGCTCAGACACAGAATCACATATTTGAAGGCGCAACGCTCTCCGCGTCCTTTTTTGCTCAAAAGAAATGGGTCTGCGGTGGATTTGCTTCTCGCTGCAGCTACTTTGGTCCCAGCTGTGCCTTGCAGTGCACTATCGTCCTATAAAACAGTATCTTCTGCAGCTTATTGCGCAAAATGAATGTAGAAAATAAATAAATACTGAGATTAATCTCACAAGTACGGAAGAGAAGTATAGCGTTTGCATCGACCGCTTAGGCGCGGTTGGGCCAGAGCGGACCACAGCCACCTGAATAGAGTCCTGGCCTACTCGTTCACCTCGGCTGAACCACCACACCCAACTGTGAATGCATTACATTACATTACCTTACATTCGGCAGACGCTTTTTAACCAAAGTGACGTACAATAAGCGCGTACCCAAGGTCACTGGAACAACTACAAAACACAGGTCCGATAAGGTACAATACTCATTTTGTAACTGTAATTCATAGCCATGAGCACGTCAAGTCCAGTTAACACAGTAAACATTATTCGCCTAAAGGATAACAAGAATGTCCAACTAGCGAATGTTCTAGCCCACCGAGTTCTATGGAGGCCCAGCTATAAGAATATTTCTGTCTTCGCTGCTAAATCACATCGTTTATAAGAGTTACCTATATGTGCACTGTGTTTTTTGAGAGAGCCGTTGTGTTCTGCTTGTTTGTACCAAAGGTTTGTGCGGCAGCGCTCTTGCCCGTAGTTCTGTCGGTCTGAAAGGTTTGGTTTCGAGTAGCCTTTGCAGAGGGCCCTTTGGGCTGAATAATGCGTAATGAATTTATATGGCTTTTCATTTTGTTATCCTTCAGGAGGGGTCAATTCCCTTTACTAACATGCCGAGGGCTCGTTCTCCAAGGTGGTGCATCTCATTTAAAAGAGAGTGCATGGCAGCGAAATCAGAACCTAACCGGTTCAATTAAACACTCGGTCCCGAGACAAAAGCCAGTGTGTTGCGACAATAATCTTCCTATGCCCAACAGAAAACTGCGAACAAAAATAATTGTTCATTCATGTGTTACTGCCGCAGTACAAATACTACTATATGATGATAAACTATAATTACAAATGGGGGAGTATTATCCCATTTCAAAGAATCCTGAAGAATATCATTGTGGAAATGATCTCGCCTCCTTCTGGTAAAAGCTACCGAGAATCTATTTGAGCAAAGTGTGCGATGTTAAGACTTGCATTTGAATACTTGGCAGGTTATATGGATTCATTGTGGTGCTGTACTCCACCCTCATTGTAGCCCAGTCCTGGAAGGCCTGAGAAAGTGGCACATTGAAGCTCGTGTCACGATGAAAGAATTTGAAAATAGGATTTAAAACGGCTGGGCCAGAATTTAGACTTCTTCCGTCCGAGATAAAAGTGCCACATAATCTGCAAATGCAATTTTTATTTTTAAATATTCGGTTTAGGAAGAAAAGAAAAAAGCCGAGCTCAAAGCAGACTTCTTAATCTAATAAATTGATTTGCGGTATCCTCTAAAGCACCGACCAACAAATGTAGATTCCCTGTAGTTTGTCCCCGCCTTCCGCTTCCTGCTTAACGCGTTACATCACATTAAAAGACCGGAGAAGTTTCTTGGCTATTTTCAGTCCGTACAGTTACTATTCATCTGGGTCTCGCCGATGGTCACCGAAGGATTACCAGCGATGTTCGTAAGCTCTGTTTTTACCGTTTTATTTTTTGACCAAAAGCCTCAAATCTCCGCAGACGAGGCATTAGCGTTGCTAGCAAATGAAAAACAGATTATCCTCGGATATGAACTCCCACGGTCTTCGATGGCTGGACAGCTGCGCCGAAATGAACAAAAAGGCAGTTGACTCGGAGTCCGTAGCCGGCATCATCTGCACTAGCAGATTGTGAAGAAAGGAAATAAGATCCAGTCACTTCACAGAGCCATTATAACACCATGCGGGCTCGGCGTAAAAAATAAACTTAATCTGAGGCCCAACACACCAGCGGCTCATTTCATAAGTAGCATGTTTTCCGTACGGGGGGAAAGATTTACCACCCATGGCTCCATCCGGCACATCTGAAATATGTCGCCCGCTTTTGCAAAAAGAAAAAAAAAAAGGGGGGGGGGGGGGGGGGGGGGAGAATTGATTTTAATCCAATTTCCAAGTCTAGCATGAAAAGAGCGAAAAACAAAAAAAAAAGGAACGCTTCGGAATGCTCGATTAGACTCAGGCGGGGAGGCGGGGCTCCGAGCGGGAGTCTGCCTTCTTAAAGCTGTTTTTTATCATCATTGATCACTCGTACCTGAGCGCAGCAGGACAGGGGCGAGTCGGGCGCGTTTGCGGGCGAACGGCGTATTTTCGTTCGTCGAGCCAAACGGGTAATTGGATGCGGACGGAGGCCGGCGCGGCGGAGAGACGCGCGGAAGGCGGAATGCTGGCACTCCTTCTTGGACGGCGGGCGCTCACCGGGGACGCCCTCGCCCAAACGCCTTTTCTCTCGCCGCGTTTGATGGACGCCGCTCGGCGCCGGGCGGCTTTGCGGATGTCTCTGTCTCGTGGCGGGAAGAAGAGGAAGAGGAGGAGGAGGAGAGGGGCTTTCCCTGTATTTGGCCAGCTGGCTGAGCCTCCAGCCCGGCAGAAGGCTCCGGGGACCGTAGGGATATTCGGCTGTCCCCCCCCCCCCCCCCCCCATCCCGGCACTTTGTTCTGGCTCCGCCCTACCCCGGGTGTAGCGCGTCCCCTGTTCCGGAGACGATCTCCGACGCATACCGGGCGGCCTTGGGTTTCTCTCCGTGCGCCCAGCAGGGGGCGGTCACGTCACCCATACGCACCAACGAAGAGAACGCGCACGAGTCACGAGTGGAAACAAGCACACGACCCGTCTCAGTGTGCTTTTGCAGTGCGTAGTGTTGTGAGCGGTTTCCAAGGTGAATAAAAAGGTGTAGGCGTCGTAGCGTTTCAGCCGAAACGAGCGCCGAGGCCAAGGCCTGATTGCAATTTCCCGCTCATCCGTCACGGAGATGACCCTCCTTGACAAAAGTCAGGGTGGAAAATTAAACAAATGTAATGTTCGCGGAAGAAAGGCGGCCATTTTGTATCCCAGCACAGCTGCTTTTATCACACAAAAAAAATTCTTAAAAAAATAACCCGGCACAACAGTCAAAGCCCTGAAGCCATGTGTTGGACACACCTGCAGCTTTCTGGGAATGAAATAACCGTTTCCTCTGTGCGCTCAAACCGCACCGCGGAATCAGACGCTTAATTGCAGGTCAGGGAACTCGCATTTTTGCCGAAGCGCTCGGCCAGGAAAAGCCAGAGTGTTTTAAAGAGGCCGACGTGCGTCTCCGTCTGCCAGCCTGTTGAAGGCCCGTCGGCATCGGTGTTCCTGTCTCTTAAACCGCCAAGTGTGACCGCCGACTCCCTGCCTCGCTGTGGTCCGCCGTCTGTCCGCTGCGTGCGGGCGCTCTGCCGCGTGTCGGATTCTCGTCCCTTTCGCGAGCGGAGCACGGGAAAGATTTCGGGAGGGCCGTATAAATAACCCGGGCCTCCCGTGACCCTGTGATTAAGCTCCCGGCCGCACCGCGGAAAGGACGGAAGAAATCAGCGGGAGCCGCCGCAGACTTGCGTTCCCACAGTCGCCGCGGCCGGGGGGCGTGTCACTCCCCGGGAGACCACGAAAATGCCGTCCGCCCGCCAAACCAGCGCCGTGAGAAAGGAGCGCTCGCTCTCCTCTCTCTCTTACGGGACAGCGCGTATCTCATACTTCTTCATACCTTTTTATCCGGTCAGTGATCAGTGACTCTCATCAGCTTCCCAGCTACAGAATAACAGAGAAGAAATGGAAGCAGTGGAAGCATTTTCTGGTACAATGTTAATGTGCAAATACTCTTGATATGAGTCAAATATATCAGCTACAGGGACACCAGGAAAGCAGGGAAGCACAGGAATGAGACATCGAAGGCACTGAAGGCTGGTCTACAGTTATTCCAGAATTCCCATGGAAACATATCCAGGCCTCAGTCCTGTGACCAGCCAATCACACGCTGGGATCGTAGCCAGCAGGACCAGTGCAGTTGTCCCAAAATGATTTGTCCAATCAAGAATCACATTTGTACTGTTCAAATAACTACAAAACTTTAAAGTGACAATCCTTAATTTTTCATATTAAAAATGCCAGTTTTGATAGCTTGTCATGCTGGCATATTTGTAGTGGTATCGATTCAACATGTTTGCATTCTGTAATCCTCTGTTTTCCACTGGAGGTGTCGGGTGCGACAATCCCGCCAAATATTCAAATGTGATGACACACAAACAGGAACTCGCATGCCAAATGTGCCTAAAATCCAAAAAGCGTATTTGAAATCAGGTTTGATATGTTGCTCAATATTACTATCAGATGACATTGTTGGTTGTCTGTAGGCAGTCTTCTTACTCCAAAACACGCCACCACTGGATTATCTTCTAAGAAAAATAAGCACTCCTGGTGCTCCCTGTAATAGC
Organism: Anguilla anguilla; assembly: GCF_013347855.1. Classification (NCBI taxonomy): domain Eukaryota; kingdom Metazoa; phylum Chordata; class Actinopteri; order Anguilliformes; family Anguillidae; genus Anguilla; species Anguilla anguilla. The sequence continues at coordinate 10,446,792 of NC_049215.1, forward strand.
TTCATTTCAAATGGAATTCCGGTATTTGGAGTGTGGAAACGAAATTTTGTGACCAACAGTCAGCACAGATGTCGCCAAATCTAGCAAAACTTTAAGTAATATTTTAAAACTTAGTATCAATACAAAGAATATACAAAATCCATTGTATTGATGCAAGCTTATACAATCAATACAACAGCGCTATCGGTTAAGACTGAGCTAGTTAAGTATAGTTGCTTGCTGGCATACAGGTTGGATTATTACCAAGCTGGTTATAACCAAAAATGTATATCAAGAAGCAGATATCTCTGACTATTTATTGATTTATTTATTTTATATTATTATGAAATAAGTTATTATTTAGAATTTTCTAATCCCTTTTCAAGCCTCTCAGTGATTATGATGTAAGTTACCCTTTGAAAGGCTAGTTGCTAACTAGCTCCCAGTGATGTAACTGAAGCAGAACTCCAGGCACGGCGAGTCGATCTCCGCTGAGGCCCAGCTCTTCAGAGAGACAGCGCACTGCAGCCGGAATACCACAGGGGAGGGGTTCCGTGGTGTCTAATTTAGTTATATATCCCACGCCCTCTAGGTGCCATTTTGTGCCAACAGTTGCATTTATCAAGGGTTTCCAAACTGGAGTCTGGGGACCCTTGGGCTCCATGATAGTGTCCCTGGGGTTCCTCAATAAAACTGAATAGCTATATTCCCTTTGAAGCATATCAGGGTGTTTTTTTTTCTTCATATTTCCATATATACATTCAATATTTTGACTGCAAATATAGCATTGATATACAGTTTTATTGTTTGATATAGAATTTAGAATACAGATTATTTTAAATAAACAAGGTTTGTGCATACTCGGTAGCGCTGTAGCCATTGTAATTTTTCAGGATGTACAGTATATTGTACTGAACAGCTGCGTGTCGCGTGCGGCTGCATTACATCACGACACCATGGCTTAGAAATGCTGTAATGTGCACAAGTGTTAAGTAGCCATCGTGCTCTGGGTGTTGGACGAAGGAGGTAAACATTACCCATGTTATTGAGATGGGGGCTCAGTGCCACAGAGTGGTCATTGGGTGGGCAACCGATGAAAAGGTTTGGGGACCCCCTCGCCCCTCTCATGCAACATCTTATATCTGTCTGAGGGCCGAAATGAGTTTTTAAAATCACCAAACTACCCGATGGTCTCAGATAACACGACCAGGACGCGTCACCCTGAGCACCATTCAAAAACTTGCGAGCTATATAACTTACAGCGCGCGGAAAATTGTTCCTGGCGGCGTTAGAAATTACCCACAATTCACAAATCATCCAAAAGTGATTTCAAGCTGCCTGTTCTGGAACACAGACAAATAAAACTACGGAATAATAAAAATAATACCAGGAGAGTTATGATGTGTGTAACTGAACGCTGAGGTGCTATTGCAGCGATGTGACACATCTTCGGTTCCCGAACGAGGCTACTGGAGTCAACAGTCAGTTCAGTTCCACCTTAATCACAGCGAAGCAGCGGGTCTAAAGATATTGCCCAATAATGGTGTGATGAAGTCTGCAGTGGCGTTTCCTAATATTTTTTAAAAGGAAAGGAGAGAGAACTGTTAAAAATGTTGTCACTTAAAAAAAGGTCCCTGAATTATGTTAAATACAAATAAATAAATAAATAAATACAGATTATCATTCCATTTCATTAACCTTTTTTTAAGTTGTCATCCATCGGGTTTATTGTGGAAAAAGGGAGCCGTTGATAGACTTCACATAAATCTACCGGCATAATGCTTTAAAAGGATGTCAGCCACAACCAAAGGATTATAATGAACAATGCAGTTGATGTGCAGCTAAATTTGAATGGGCGAAATGGCAAATGGCTGCTCGGGGTAACTGAATAAGGAGTGAGACGCGTTTGGAACTCTGGACGAGTCGCAGTGCTGTAGAAGCGTTCAGAATATTGCAGGGAAAATGTGAGATTTGGAAGGATAGAGATGGTGCTTTTTGGCCTCTTCTCTTAACTGGTCTGCACCATCCATTTTGTGTTTGCAACACTGTGATAACTGTCCCCGCCTTTCTAAAAGAAATGTGGAATTTCGATATTGAGATTAACTTCCAGATTTAACATCGTTGAAACAAGCTTTTTCAAGAAAATAATTCTACTGTAGAGCTATTAGATTGAAAAAAGCACAATATCAGCACATACAAATACAGATAAATCAATTAAATGATGACAAGAGGCATTGTGCTGTTTCCTTTGTTTATTAATGGGATGCTGCAGGAACATTGTAAGGAAAGTGAACTTTCATTTCTCAGACAGCAGTCAACAGGCCCATAGACTGCTATTGCGTTATTTAAAAATAATTCTTCTAAAAAAAATTTTTTTAAAATTAAAACTAATGCGAGACCAGTCAGAAAAAGCCGCTTTATCACAGAAACAAGCTGCTGGGTCATTTTCATCTCCAAACATACCTCTAGCTGCCCACCGCTATGAAAAATGGCTCACTCAGACACCTTTAATCAGAAGGGAGAAAGCGGGGTGGGGGTGTAATGTACTGGTAAACTCTGATTGGCTAATATAAGTTTGCACAGACTACAACACTAACTCTTCCGGTGCAGTGCATCAGCAGGCTGGGAGCGGGACCACGGCAAAGCCGCCCGCTAGTAGAAGCCTCGTTGGGCCGCCGCTGAGGTTGTTCAAATCAGACCTTCCTGCCAGGCCACTTTACGCTGAAGGAAAATGATTTGCCTAGACATTAATCATTTATCTCTTAGCGGCAATGTCTTCTGTTTTGATAGCGCGGGGCAGAGCGTAACCTCGATACGGTGTGACTAAACGCCGGACCCAACCCCAGAGCGCCCCGGAGTGAGTAACCGCGGCGACGGGAGACGGAAGGCTTTTTAAATCGCGACTGACAGACGCCTTGTTACCTGGCCTTCATTGGCCACTTCGGCGCCGTCGTTATCAGACCGCGTACGCGTGATGGCTCCTGGCGGACGTGCGAGGCGGCGGCGGGGGGGAGGTCAGCGCCGCCTCACCTGGGCGGGAGACGGTAAACGCGGCTGGCAGGGCCGTCCGGCGGAGAGACGGGAGCGGCTGATTTCGCCCGGGGACCCCGGGTAGGGGGACGAGGCTATGGGGGTTAAGCTGCGGTGAACTGCGAGCGGATTGGACAGGCTGCGAAGAGACGGCGGCCTTCCTTGACAACCAGACGAAGCGAACAGGCCTAAAATCACGTTCTTCTGTGAAGCTTAATGGAGAGAAATTATTACTGAAGCAGGTTAAACAAAAAAAACGTAGTGACATTGCTCAAAGGAACAACATGAATGCATTCTGAACCAATATATTTAAAGGCGAAAAAGATTAAAGCGGTTCGTGTTTTCGCTGATATTCTTTTGTTCTTCTGTTTGTGTGCTTGTTTGCACCAGTTGAGATATTTAGTGGTTTACAACAGCTTGCACGTGATTCTCTATGTCACCACATTCTTAGGGCCAAGGTACTTCATCACAGAGAAAAAAAAAGCATGAGAATCTTCTATCACCCGATAATAGCAGTGTTCTGAAACACTGAAAAAGCTCACCCCTCCAGAGACTAAACAGAAAGAGTAGTAACTGAAAGAGTAAATATTAATATATGCTCTTTGATGTCTGTCTGCGTCTCAGACTCTGTATTTCCATTTTTTTAACTGAAACATCAGATTCATAAAAATTATATTTTCTATCGTAGAAAGATGCAACTTCTTTATGTCCTTCATACTGAGAAGCTTTGCAAAAGCAAAAAGCCCAATTATAATTTTCTAAAATGCATTTATTTATTTGAATAAACTACTCTATGTACTACAAAGGGCATGCCCAGAGCCAGAACAGTGAGATGACAATTACTTAGCTCCCTCTAGTGCCCAATTTCAGTATGACAAACCAGACAGAATATTTTCTCTAAAGCAAACTCCCTGTTAAATTTTATACTTAAGACTATTTATGATTCCAAATAAAATGTTTAATGTGAGCCTGACTGAAACCGCTCAGCCTACATGGATAAATAGGAGCTCCTGTTTCAGCTTTGTGTTGACTGTGTAAATTAAACACCAGCAACAAGCAGACGAATCTTTCAATTTTATCTTTGCTGACTTAAAATTCATTCCTTCATTTGGAAATCAGCGGATAACAAAATATAGTACAATGCACCGATTCTTTTGAGAATTGCGATGTCAAATAAAGAAAGAGTGAACACAATGCAACATGCCTTTCAGCTTAATTGACCTCATTTTATTGTTTCATGTACAAAACCCCATGTCACGCAACAAAGATGATACCAGGAAGACCAAAGATCTAAAATATCCCCTTTTTACTGCCTGTCATATAAAATAATCCTCCAGCCAGAGGCAGGTCGTGTTCGCTCGTTGTTTTTCTGAGCAGCGGTCAGGAAAGCCCTGCGATCGGGCGTTCATTCCCCACCGCAGAACCATCTCGCCATCGCCACGGAAAAATCCAAGTTGCGTTGTCTGTGTGCTGCAGTGATCAGAGGCCGTTGCTTATAATTACAGGGAGAATGGGGGAGTGCGTTGGGGGAAAAAATAATTTCTGTTCTTGAAGAATTTCTGTTATTTTTAGGCATGATTCAGATAAAGAAATAAGATAACTTTTTATCTTAGTCCATCAAATCTCACAAAGTTACCGTATACTGTCCAAGCTGTGTGATATTATTACTAGTATTATTGTTATTGTTGTTTGCTGCTGTTGATGTTATTTTTATTATTAGTAGTAGTAGTAATAGAAGTAGCAGTAGTATTAGTATTGTTAGTATTATTATCAATATAGCAGAAAACTCAACAAGCACAATTTGAACTGGCTGAGGAGCTCTTGAATATGTTTGCAATGCATGAATACAATGAGTCACTAATTAAAGGTTTGAAGGGGAAATGAATGTACTTATCTTTATAGCCCGATCAAAGATAATTTCATTGAAATTTGTAAAAAAAATAAAAAATACAGAGGCCGCCACTTTCACAGCTTTCAAACCCTAAAATACTGACAAAATGTGGGACCATTTTAGAGTCAGAGCAACAGGCTTTGAATTATAAAAAATGCTTTTTGCGTAACATGAGTAATGTGCAGAAATTAATCAGTTGATTAATAAGGACTTAAACACACAATATGACAGTGACAGATTCTATCATCACTTTTGTGATGTTGAGGATGATAATTGTGCCCTGAACATCTCATTTGTCAAAGGGTGAAAGAAACATGGCATGGATTTGAAAAACGCTTAGTTCCTAAAATAATACTATTATAAGAAGAAGACTTGCAAAGTTTTCAAGAAGCGAATAAGTGTTTTCCATTATTGAATAAAACAGATTTTTAACCCAGATTAAAAAGTGATGAACTTCACTCCACAAAATACAAAATCAATTATTATTATTATTATTAGTAGTAGTAGTAGTAGTATTAGTATTATTATTATTGTTGTTGTTGTTGTTGTTATTCTTATTATTTTTATTATTATTACTATTATAGTATTTTTTGCACAATGCAGAGCTTAATAATGCGTTTTGTTGTAGCATGTAGCTTTAGCAGACAGAGACATTGAAGGAAACGCATTTTGACGCCATACAGAGAGAAGCCATTATCACTCCCTGGGCCTCCAGTGCAACGCAGCAGTGAAACGGGGCCGCACAAAGCCCCTCAATGAAGACGGATTTGAAGCGCATTGTGGAGAGGGAGGCAGGCGGAGGTTAAGGTTTTACGCGACATTCACGCAAAATAAAATAAGTTTCAAACAGTTCACGGGAAAATAAGAGAACCTCAGTGCATCGTTCAATGCACTTAGCTTATCTCCTCTTTAGCAGCTTGCAATCCTGTTACATACACTCCATTTGTGCATTTTACCAAAGCAATTTAGGTTAAGTGCATCGCCCAAGGGCACAGCAGCACCGCCTGAATTAGGAATCAAACCTGCAACCTGCAAGTCCACCTATAAAAGCGTGTGACTGCTGTAGCCCCGCCAAATGGGTCTTGCTATTATGACGTTAGCATTCCTAACACCTGTACATTGTAGAACTTTGCAGCTTAGTGGGCTGGAACCACTTCCTGCTCAGACACGGGCGAAGAATAGAGGCGCTACAGTGTGTAACTGTTAGGGAAATGCAGTTCTTCACTGTAAAAACAATTTCAAGGTGGCTCTACTTAAAATAACGAGTAAACCTGGCCACCTTTGAAATCTTGAGTTAGGCAAACTACGGATCTTCAGTTCTCACTATAGTTCTTACAGAAGAAGTATGAAGAGCTGAAGATCCGTTGTTTCCCTGACTGAAGATTTTAAGGTGGCGAGGTCACTCATTATTTTAAGTACAGCCACTGTGGTCCGCACTGAAAAAATTGAGTCCTGGCGCGGGACGGCAGTTTTGGCCTGTGGTTCCCCCAACTCTGAGTCCTGGCGCGGGACGGCAGCACAGGCCTGCGGTTCCCCCGACTCTGAGTCCTGGCGCGGGACAGCAGCACAGGCCTGCGGTTCCCCCGACTCTGAGTCCTGGGATGGGACGGCAGCACAGGCCTGTGGTTCCCCCAACTCCGAGTCCTGGGATGGGCCGGCAGCACAGGCCTGCGGTTCCCCCGACTCTGAGTCCTGGCGCGGGACGGCAGTACAGGCCTGCGGTTCCCCCGACTCTGAGTCCTGGCGCGGGACGGCAGTACAGGCCTGCGGTTCCCCCGACTCTGAGTCCTGGGGCGGGACGGCAGTACAGGCCTGCGGTTCCCCCGACTCTGAGTCCTGGGGCGGGACGGCAGTACAGGCCTGCGGTTCCCCCGACTCTGAGTCCTGGGGCGGGACGGCAGCACAGGCCTGCGGTTCCCCCGACTCTGAGTCCTGGGGCGGGACGGCAGCACAGGCCTGCGGTTCCCCCGACTCTGAGTCCTGGGACAGGACGGCAGCACAGCCCTGCGGTTCCCCCGACTCTGAGTCCTGGGGCGGGACGGCAGTTTTGGCCTGCGGTTCCCCCGACTCCGAGCTAACGAGGGGTCCCAACAGGTCCCGTGCGTTCACCGTAAGCCTCCAAAGCTCCGTCCAGACCTCAGGAGCATCGCTCCGCACCGCGTTAAAGCACGTTAACATACCCCCCCTCACCCCCCCACCCCCGCAATCTGCATGCACCCTCGTCCTTATTGGCTTTGGGTTATCCACAAGAGTGCTGTAAATAAGATTTCCTACAATTACAAACACTTACACTACAATGGCCAATGATGTCTTCCTGAGAAAGCCACAAATTGATTTTTTTTTTTTTACTCCAGTTCTAGAAATCAACTTCCCATAATTGCCCCAAGAAAAATGTGCAAACTGTATCATTTTTTTTGGGGCCATTTTGACTAATGATATTGAAATAAGATGCCTGGCAATAGACTTCAAATGGAAAATATAATTACATGCATTAGTTTGTCTAAGCATTTATAAGATCACAAATCCATCAGTTGTTCAGAGCTAATCTTAAAATCCATACATCACTGTCAGGACTGGTTTGATGATAGAAAATGTGTTCATTTGTTAGCTTAGTTGAAGAGATGAGGCTCAGAATCATTTAGTCTGTGACAGAGAAGAGTAGTTATGACAGCGCCATTATAAAATGCAGAGGTTTCAGACGGTGTGCTTTGTCTGGCCGGCTTCATTAAAAACATTACTGTTTGGCCGTTACGAGCGATTTTTAACTCACGGCTGGGAAGCTGTATGTGATTTCTTCCTCGCCTAAACAAAAATAATGATGTCACAGTCGGCACGGAGACCGTCGCCAGGTCAGACACAAAACGCAAACTACTGCTCAACTCGTGCTTTTATCCAGTTAGATTATCTTGTGTTGTTCGAAAATGCGTTCATAATTTCAATGTTTGAAGCTATGTTGCCCGCTCATGTGCAGTAACTGTAGAGATAAGCTAGTCACTTCCTAACAGTTTACCTGTAAAGTCGTATTTTCCTGCAGAGCTGTAGAATTAATGTTCTAAAGTGCTTCCTGAAGGAAGTTTGGATGGTATTAAATCACTGCTCAGCACGTCTCTAAACAAAAGCCACACCCTGACTTCCTGTTTACCCCCTCCCCCAGGCACCCACAAACATTGGCTTCCTGTCATGGCATCATGGGGTGTTCCTTCCGCCAAGATAACGAGTAAATTTAACATGGTTTGGTGGAGACAGCATATCCGCAGTCCTGTGGAAGACACAGACACATCATTGTAAATGTGAACAGCATTCTCAGAGACTGAATTTAGTGCACAGAATTGGGGTGTCAAAGTTGAATCTGCTTCATTTAACATATATTAAAATGCAACATCAAACCTTAAGCTTCCAAGTGCAAACTCACTCAGGCTTTCTTCAGTTTTAGAGTGATGGTCTCATTCTTCCAGCTTTTGGAATTAAGGAGCTCAAATGTCTTCTTGACTCATCATGCACAAGTGTGACTGCCATTTTCACATTGCTTCTGACGTTTAACGAAGTTCAACTCGGACAACTTCTAGGAAAAGCCCTCAATGAAAATGTACTTAAAAACTGCAAAATGACATTTTCGGAATCAACTATCCTTTTCATCCTTTTAAAGCCCTTTTTTCTCGGTTAATTGATTATACGAATGAGACAAGAATAATGCACTTAAAGAGCAGACATTTGCAGTAATTTCTCTTGAGTAGCCGGTGAAAAACTGGCACCATTGCATCGCGTCTTATGCTCCGTTATGGATTTTGACCAAGGCTTCTCAAACTCTTAGTGCACATTAAACAGGGAACAGGAGACATATATGTAGGTGGAATTGAGTTAAAGGGCACTTAGTGAGATAATACTCCAATATATTTGGAAAACAACACATGAAACGTCCCACAAATTATGTATCATTAGTACAGAATATTGGCCGTTTTTAATGCGGTAGTTCTTAGTTTAAAAACTAAAGTTTCTCACAGGTGGCTTCACATAGTTACACCATTGTTGAAAAAAAGAACATATTAGCATACTGTGTAATGTAGAGGAGAAAACTGTACAATACCCATTATAAGACCTATAATTGCTGCTACCCCTTTCCATCAACATAATTTGGCCAAATATTACTTTTGACTACTTTGTGTCCCTATTTTTTAAAAATCTCAGTAATATAATTCAATTTTCTCATGCTCACCTGCTTATTTCAGTGAGTGAGCAGCAGAGAAAACATGAGAGAGTTTAACTTCGCTTCGCACAGTATTCACAGTGGAAAAGGAACAGAAAATATCAGCAAGACCAGTGCTCTCCCTACTGGCTGCAGAAAGAAAATACATTTTCTGTTTCCTTTCTGTAAAACAAACCTATAAATGTAAAATCTACAGACTAAAACACTAACTCTTTGTTTAAGACCTGGCCCACAAACTTCAACCAGATATTTGGAATACAAATATTCACATTCTTCAGGTAATTTAGTCCGTAGCATTCTCTCTTATGAAGGTTGATGCAGCGTGCTCTTTATTACTAATTGTGGAAGATCTTGTAATTTCTTGAAGATACATTTTTCTGCAAACATAAAATTTCTTTATTGTATTATTGTAAATAATACTAGTAGCAATACTAGTATTATTGTGAATAATACTAATACTGCTACTACTGCAAATATGACTACTACTAAAAATAATAGTATAATCACCATCATAATCAGAAGTAGTAGTAATAGTAGTATGTTGGCAAATACTTATTTTGGCAATTACAATATTTTTTAAATGTGTAAAAATAGAACATTCTAGTGTACATAAGTATTCCTGTCTGAAATGTCTGAAAACAAAGAGGATGATTAATTTGGATGTATAAAAGCAGTTGTCCTCCCAGTGGCTGATAAAGGTGTATTTCCTGCAGAATTACACATTTCCTCCCCCTGACTCTCCTGATTGCACATAATAGCTCTCAAATCCTATCTTTACTCCTGCTCTGCGTCTGGATGATGTCAAACATGAAGATGGGAAGTGCAAGGAGGCAGCTCTGTCAGACAGAGGCCAGAGAGATGTGTGTGTGTGTGTGCATGTGTGTGTGTGTGTGCGCGCATACAGTTTGTGTGCACGTGTGTATGTGTGTGTGTGTGCATACAGTTTGCGTGCACATGTATGTGTGTGTGTGTTTACATATACATATATATTTACCCTTAAATACAAGGGATATTTTATGTGTAGAATATGAATAAACTGACAGTGTATTACTACTCTCCTACTACTAAAGCAGTTAACTTTAATGCTGCAGCAGTCTGTCTCGCAGATCTATAGCGATCTGAGACCAGTGTACTGATGGCAAAGACAATTACCGCAATATGAAGACCCTGATGAGGAGCAAAAGAGGAGAGGAAGAAGATGAAGGAGTAAAAGAAGACGAACGACAGAGAAGAGAGAAAGCGAAGGAAAAATGAAGAAGTGGAAGGCGAGAGAGGGGAAGTGGATTCCTCTGCCGGGGGGAAGGGGCTTCAAATTGCATCACACTGATCTGATTGCGCCTCGCGGTCCTTATTTTCTCCAGCGCAACTCAATTGGGCTCCCGGTATTTTCCTCATATGCACTCATATTCAAAGTGGTGCGTGCATCTTTGCGCAATGCTCTGCGGTATAAACTTTTATGGAAGCAAGAGACTGCGTTGCTTCTGTAAAAAAACAGCCAGAGACATGTAAAAAAAAGGGGGGGGGACCACTTTAAAAGCAATGAACTCTGAATCCCGCGCTGTTCATCCGAAGACCGAATGCTAGAGCTGAGGAAGACTCCTGTCGGTGTGAAGAAGCGCGGTCTAATCTGGGCACTCGCGACAGCGACGGCCAACGGAGCCGTGTCAAGCACACCGTCAAGCGCTAAAGGCCCTTCAGAAATTTTTCAAAAAATACAATTAAATTTTTTTCCCCTCCCTGTCCCCATTCGCGATGACACGCGGTTTAAAACCGTGTCATTTTTGCTGCGCGGATATTATAAAAGAGGTCGGGTAAACCGTGAATATCTAAGAGCGACTCAGCGTTAGAAAGGGAGCAGATAATTGCGTAACGAGAAAAGTGTCGCTCCGTGGGCCGCCGCCGGGATGAAATTTAGCCATTAACCATTTCTTCCATGTCAGCAAGTATCCTTTTTTTGGCTGCTACTCCTGCATGATTCATAAAAGACCGGTAAAAGGCTAATTGTTCAAATTAATTTGCGTAAACGACTAAGCAAGAGATAACAGAATTACATCTGCAGTTCTCTGGCAAAGATTCAACGGCGACGGGCCTAGACAACCAGCTGCTTCAAGGCGGCATCCTTGCCAAAAATTAAAGGCACAAACATTTAATTAATACACTTTTTGTTACATTATTAATTTGCATGGAACGCTTTGATTGAGAAGATGAACCGGGATAATTGCGATAAATTGGTATGATGCTAAAATTTTGCTGCTGAAAAAAATGGGGTACAAATGGGGGGCAGGGACAAGGGGTGGGGGCTGGAGATTGGGGGGGACAGACAGGGGAACGGGTTGTGGGAAGAGAGCATGAATGGGATGCTGAAGTTAAGTTTTGACACCCCCATTAATCTCCATGATAATGTAGCCATTACAATTAGAAGGATTAAGTCCCATTGCTCTACTGTTATCCATCACATAGTATGTTCTCAGCCATCTGTCATTACTCAAGTCAAATGGTGAAGGCTGTCCTTGAGAATGCAGTGAGCGAGAGGGGGGGGGGGGGGGACAGGCGAGGGCTGGGAATTCTGGGAACACGGCAATAAGAGCGGAACATGAATCCCAGTGCCCATGGTGCTTCCGAACAGGCAGAATGGCCTGCGTGTTGCTCGCTCTCTGCGCTGTCCATGCTAATGAACCTTCCCACAATGCAGCTGGCCACAACAAGCTCAGAATTTCCCTAGTTTACAAAGCAACGACACGGTGGTCTCCAGCATGATGAAGATGTCCAAAAAAAGGCTGCATCAAATAAACAAGAAGCAGGTAATGAGCTATATTGTGTGGTCACAAAAAGGGGCAATTATATTTTTCATAGTAATGTAATTGTTCAGAGAAAAATACACATACAGTGCAGCCTGTGAGTATTTGGACAGACACACATTGTTGTTGTTTTGCCTCTGTACTCCAGCACATTGGATTTGAAATGAAACAATGAACATGCATTGAAGTGCAGCGTATCAGCTTCAATTTGGGGGTATACACATGCATATAGGGTGATCCATGCAGGAATTACAGCCCCTTTATAGATAGCCCCCACCCCACCATTATAGGGGAGCAAAAGTAATGGGACAGTTGGTTGCTCAGCTGTGTCTTGTATAGTTGTGTGTCTTTGTGTCATTCGTTCATGCACAAGAAAGCAAACAAAGGGTCCAGAGTTGATTCTAGGTGTTGCAATTGCATTTGAAGTCTTTCTGTTGTCTCTCAACTTGAGGACCAAAGAGGTGTCAATACCAGTAAAACAGGCCATCACGAGGCTGAAAATCTAGAACAAATTGATCTTAACCAGACATGGGAATCAACTGTTTGGGTCATTGTTAAGAAACAGGAATGCCCTGGTGAGCTTAGCAATAGCAAATAATCTGGTAGATCATAAAAGACTACTGTTGTGGACTTTTATATTGTTAAGAAAAACCCCTTTTCAACTGTCAAACAGATCAAGAACAGTCTCCAGGATGTAGGTACAGATGTGTCAAAGCCTACCATAAAGAGAAGTGTATAGAAACAGGAAAGTGTGGAGAAAGAAAGAAACTGCTCATGATCCAAGGCGTGCCACCTCATCTGTCAGACATGGTGGGGGTCCTGCAGTGTTATGGCTTTAGTACGTATGACTGCCACTGGAACCGGCTCGCTTGTCTTGACTGATGATGTGACTGCGGACGGCAGCAGCAGGATGAATTCTGTAGTGCACAAAAACATCATCTGCTCAGCTCCAACCAAACGCCTCAAAATTCATTGGAAGGCATTGAACCTTGCAGCAGGACGATGACCCCAAAACACACTGCTAAAGCAAACAAGGAATTTTACAGCGCCTAAAAGTGGAATATTCTTGACTGGCCAAGTTGATCACATTACCTGAATCCAACTGAACATGTGTTTCACTTACTGAAGACAAGACTGAAGCCAGAAAGCCCCCAAAACAAACAGGAACTGAAAATGGCTGCAGTACAGCCCCAGGGAAGATACCCAGTATCTGTTGATGTCTATGTCTAAGGATTTGAAACCAAATACTAAATATGTACACTGTTTTATTTAAGATTGTGTTCATTTGTCTAATTACTTCAATCACTTTTGTATATATATATATATACATTTTTTTTTTTTTTTTTTTTTTTAATATAGTGTTGCCATGCAGGAAATTTGAGATCTGTCCACCAGGGGGCAGTGCTGGCTCTAGCCACAGGTATGGCAGCGGCTGTAACTCATTGTAGTCATGACAGCTGCTGCCCATTACCTAATCATTGGGCTTTATAAAAGGCCTGGTTCACACGAGGCCTAAGGAGGGTTTTTCTTTGAGGGCTGTAGGCAAGGTCATTGCTGGTCTCTGTTGTGGACATTTTGATAGCTGTTTCATGAGGAGTTTTTGATTTCTATTCTCTCATTTGTTGGTATAATGAGTATTTTCTGTTGTTCCTGGTTCTCAGAATCAATAGAAGGCTGCAGGCCTTTTTGTCAACCCAGAGGAAAAATCTTTTGCTCAGGATAGTCTTTTCTTTAACTCTTGAGAAAGTAGTAAGATCTCAATTGTACATCTTTTTGAGATCACTTCAATCTGAATTGTTGCTCCTAAAACCCCATTAGGAGAAAAGATGAGATAATGAGAGAATGAATTTGAAACTTCAGTAAGACGAATGGATATTGAATTGAGATGCGGTTGTTTCTCATGAGGTCACTATGAGAAAACTGAGACATATTTGAGAAGAATCATGAGATCCTAGGAGTCATAGCTGAGTTTTCTTTGAGCTCTTTCTCTGATCTCCTGGTCCCATGTTCAGGAGACCTAAATTAGACTTATTTAAGATCATTTAGAGATCTCTTGTTTTGATCAGAGTAAGACATAAATGAGATTATATGTGGTTGTTTCTTCTGAGTTGAATTTGGAGTAGGAGAAAAAGCCTTGGGTCTCACCTTAATATTAAAAATGGCTCACTTGTGTCTAGGAGAAATGAAAGAAACAACTATGAGATCTCTTCTTGGATTTTGCTTTCCTATGGGAAGATCTGTCTGTTCACCACGTGATGCAGATGCTGTATGCGGACAGCCGAACATCATACCAATATGTAATTGTTGAACTTCTCATTCCAAAACCATTGACATTAATATGGAGTTGGGCCCCTCATTGCTGCTGTAGCAGCCTCCATTCTTCAGGGATGGCTTTCCAGTAGATTTTGGGACATGGCTGCATGGATTCACTTCCATTCAGCAACAAGAACATTAGTGAGGTTGGGCCCTGATGTTGGGCAAAGGTGCTTGATGGGGCAGAGGTCAGGGCTCTGTGCAGACCAGTCAAGTTCTTCCCCACTAAACTCAGCAAGCCATTTCTTTATGGACCTTTCTTTGTGCATGGAGTCATTGTCATTGCTGAACCAGGAAAGGGCCTTCCCCAAACAAAGTTGGAAGCGCACAATTCTCTAGAATGCCATTGTATGCTGTAGCATTATGATTTCCCTTCACTGGTACTAAAGAGCCCAGCCCAAATCATGAAAAACAGCCGCAGACCATTACTCCTTGCTCACCATATTCAGGCTAGTACAGTTGGCACTGTGCATTCCACTGTGCTAAACCCAGATTTGTCCGTCAGACTGCCAGATAGAGAAGCGTGAGTCATCACTCCTGAGAACACGTTTCCACTGCTCCAGAGTCTGATGGCGGTGTGCTTTACACCACTCCAGCCAACGCTTGTCATTGCGCATGGTGATCTTAGGCTTGTGTACGGCTGCTCGGCCACGGCAACCCATTTCATGAAGCTCTTGATGAACAGATATTGTGCTGACGTTGTTTCTAGAAGTAGTTCGGAACTGAGTAGTGAGTGTCGCTGCTGGAAAGGTGGCGTCCTATGACAATGCCACTTTGAAAGCCACTGAGCTCTTCAGCACGACACATTCTACTGCCAATGTTTGCGTTAAGCCACCTATAGGAGCAACTGTGCAAAAAAAAAACAAAACAAAAGACAACATTTATAAATGGTCCGTGCTTTCATTGGTCGAATTTGGTCATGACCAAAGTTGTGCAATCAAACTGGATTATTCACTGAATGCACTTGAACATTTTCCAGCTTGTTTGACATCAAACGGACACTTTTGAGTTAAACTTTCCAGGTACCCTTTCTTAGCAGTCCTGTCCGCACACCCAGAGTTAAGATAAACACACCGCTGTATCATCCTGGTACATTCGGCCAGCATTAGCACCGACATCATTAGCATAAATTAATTTTGTAATTGCGGGTGCCGGGGAGATAAAGGTCCATTTGAAGCGTACATTAACAGAGGCAAACCTTCGCTCCAGCCCCGGCTCGGATCACCCATCCAGTGTGGCTATTTTACGCTTGGCTTGGCTGATGTATGGGAGACGCCAGTCCATTTCTTACTCTGGCTCTTCTGGAAGCAGAGATGGCTGGGCGGGCAAACCAGGCCATCCTTACTGTGAGGCTTTCATAAGACCTTCTCCTCCTCCCCAGCACACCTGTGCATTGGAGAGCAGCCCTTCCTCCCTTCTCCATTTCTACCTGTGAAGGACGGCAGCAGGGAGATGATTCCCGTCATTTGCCCTGTATATTTACATTAGAAAAACACAGCCAGTGTAACATAGCCTGTATAACACAGCTAGCATAACGCACCTAGTATAACACCGCCAGCATAACGCAGCTAGTATAACACCGCCAGCATAACGCAGCTAGCGTAACACAGCTTGCATGACACAGCTAGTGTGACACAGCTGTCATAATGCAGCTAGTATATCACAACCAGCGTAACACAGTTAGCATAACACAGCTAGCATAACGCACCTAGTATAACACCGCCAGCATAACACAGCTAGCGTAACACAGCTAATATAACACAGACAATGTAACAGCTCCTGTTACATAGCTAGTGTAACAGGCAGCATAGCACAGCTAGCATAACACAGACAATATAACAGCTTGTGTAACAAAGCTAGTGTAACAGGCAGCATAGCACGGCTAGCATAACACAGGCAGCATACCACAGCTAGCATTATAAAGGTAGCGTAACATCACCTTAAAAGCAAGGTCATGTCATCGTGTTGTCATGTTCCCAGTGCATTTCACTGAAACTTCCATCTGCTTATTGCTGCTAATGTCACCGGATACAATATCTTACAGAACTGAAAGTATTATTCTAATGGAACTATACAGTGTGTGAGTGCATGTGTGTGCATGTGTGTGCATGTGCCCATGCACATGCGCTTCAGTGTATGTGTATATGTTATATGTATGCACGCATGTGTGGGTACATGCGTGTGCATGATATTTTTGTAGTATTACGGTTCTCAAATCATATCTGTGCTCAGTTGTGCCTGTTGCCAATTAGCTACTCAAGCAACAAGAGTTCATCTATCAGTCTTAAAGGTTCTCTGACACTTAATTTGATTATTAGGTCAAGTATCTGAGGGGTCATTAATTGCAATAATGAAGTCTACAGTGAGTGAACATCAATGCTTTCAGACTGTTATTAATTCTTTCAGAAATCATATTTTAATGTTTAGTTTTTATCCTCGGACTAAGACCACAGCAACATCTCATTTACCCCGGCGTAATAAACACCATGGCTGCCTGAGCCCCCTGCGCTTGTGCAGTGGCACTTCAGTTCTGAAGCTTTATTTTTGCTGCTTCACTGGACAAATATAAGATATATCTGAGAAGCTGGCATACAATTTTCTCTGTATAGAGTCTTCAATTCATTTCCATGCCAGTGAGCAGACAGCTTTAATAACTGAGATGACAAATAAACTGGAAATCATTCCAGGTCTTTTCACTTTACGGACACGTTGAACACTCTTTATAATGAGGGGAGTGCTGCACACGCCCCCCCCCCCCCCCACCCCCTTCGTCCCCCCACCCTACCCCACCCCCCCCCACCATAATAGGTTCATTTAAGAGCGTCAGAGCCTGACACTTCATCATTTATCTACATTATTTCTCATCTTCTTTCAAATAAATTACTGGATACTACAGTGCACACATAAAAATAAACCCCGCGTCTACGCTGTAAACAGCAAGATAGATTATTCAAAGTTTTTTCTTTCTCTCTCTCTCTCTCTCTCTCTATCATTTTTCTTTCTTTCTCCTTCTTTGGTCGCCGCGATTCCGGCGAGTGGGGGGGGGGCGCGCGTTCAGATAGGGATTCGCCTGCGTTTTTTTGGGGGTCTTTTGGGGGTCGCAAACTCTGCCGATCAGGTGCTGACCAGAAGGGTCACAGGACAATCTCCTGGAAAGAGCTGAAGGAATACCGGGGCGTATGGGTGTGGAAGTGCGGTCCTGACATTTCCGCCCCCCACACAAATCTTCTAAATTTCTAAAAACTCGCCAACGGTTATGAAGCGAGATTAAAATCGCTTGCTGCGACGTGTCCAATATGTGTCCTAGTAGAGGAAAGACTTCACCCTTTGCTCAAACAAAAGAAAGGACTTTGTGAATGGCTGTAGAACACGTGAGATCTTGCCACTTTTCATTGCTGGGCTCGAGTGAAATTGTTCATTTTACCTCTAATCGTGTCATTTATCAAAACGCTGCTCGAGCCCATTGATTTGTGTGATCACGCTAATGAGATTTAGGCAAGGGCACCGGGCCTCTGGCGTCATTTGCATTCAGGAACTTCGGGAGTGGAGTCACAGGAAGTGCGAAAAGAGCCCTGGCTTTCAGGGTGGGGGGATTTATTAATATCTCCGGTTAGGTCCGCAAATAAAATACGTATATACGTATTTTTTGATGTATAATGTGCTTCTTTTTTTAAATGCTACATACAACGTTTTTCTATGTGTGATATGTATGGTGTGTAATCTCATTTCTGATGAAGTATTTGGTTCTTCATCATCATCATCATCATCAGTAGTATATAAGAACAGTGAATTTCAGCAGTTCAAGGTGGGAGGAGTGGCAGATGCATTAGGAAACTAAATCTGTTCACACAGAGTAATAAGTGGCTTACTTTAAAATGGCAATTTAACACTTTAACAGTTTTAAGAAGTTTCCCGAATAAAGGACGTAGATAATTCAAGCGGAACCGTAGGGAGGCTGGACATGCAGAGAGAAATACTCTCGCCGGACCTGTTTGAGAACGTTTGCTCTGTCTGAAGAAACGGCTTCAATCAGTTTTATTGCAACACAGAGCGAAAGAGAGCATTTTTTTTTCAGCGTGTGAGAGTAAGGCCAGTGCTGGTTGCGTAATGGCTTTTATAAATCACCCTGTGCTTGGCCTGACTTCCTGTTTGCGTTCAGGGCAGGAGTAGCAGTTACGGTATGGATTCGGGTCAGAGTGAGTTGTTGGGGTTAACTGGTTTTTCACGGTAATACATATAAGACCATGTCATGACAGAGAAAAGGGCTGTACTGTAAAAGCTATTACAAGCGCTAGGTTTCCTACTGTTGCTTTGTTATAAGGAAATGGGTTTATTTAAAGGCGATCAATAGCGATGATACAGTGTTCCAGACCTTGAAATTTAATCACGCAAGTGTGTTCTGTAACTTAACCCAATGAATGAAGTCCAATGAAAAGTCCAAAGTAAATTTCTGGGTATTTCTACAACACCACTGAGAGAGGGTTTGGATTTAGGTTCTATGATTCTGCGAAAATATTTTTATAATAGTGTGGAAACTTAATCAGTGACAGCATATCCTTAAAATTAATTCTAGTAAAATTATTTTTTCCCCCACAAACGCAGTTTGGTTAAAAAAAAATTTCTCCAAACATTCATGACCGATGAACTTTTTTCCCACCAAACTGTGTTTGGGGGGGGGGGGGGTAATTGGATTAAAAATCTCACAACTGATCACACAAGATAAAACTCTGCGATGCAGAAGCATGTTTGAAGGTAGTCATGTCATGTTCTAAATCCCAGAATAATTCCCATCATGAAACAGACACTATCCGTTTAAGATGCTGTGATTGGTTCATATTCCTGGTAATACCACAGTCCCCCCTGACCGATGACTGCACCATCTTGTTTTCTACAAGCAGTAAATGATCTTCCAGAAAATTATTTGATTTGTTCTTTTGGCCCTTTTAGTCTGTCTTGATCGTGATCATTTGGTTGCTAATTGCATAAATTTGGTCGCAGAATCCATCAGATTTGATATATATTAGACACATTTACCATTAAAAAAAGGAATTCAAGTTAATGGGAAAAGCTATTGTACCTTTTAATTTCTCATTCATTATATTCATAATTCCCTGAGTTATCCCACTAAAAACAAATAAAATGCAATTTGCCAGTTTATATCACAGGTTTACGAATGGTTATGAGAACGTTGCTCCTCCTGATGGAAAGATTAATTGTGTTTTGATGGAAATATGTCAGATCCAGCCGGCGAGATGGATGCAATTTATCATTCCGGGCAAATCTACTGCACAACATCTTCCCTTGACATCTCTGTTATAGAGAGTCACCTAAAATGTCACCTGTTGTCCTCAGTGTAGTTCCCGGTATCTAACCTTTTAATTTTCTAATTCAATTTCACCCCCCTACCCCCCCCCCCCCAACCCTCCACCCTGTCCCTCTACCCCCACCACCCCCTCCCAAACCGTGCGGCACTTATATCATGAACCAGTAATAACAATTACTGCCTGGCTGCCTGAACCTGCAAATCCCTTAAATCAAACGAAGTAGTCCTTTATTAAGCTGCCCCGTTAAATCAATCTAAATCTAAGCATAATAACTCTCTAATCAGGTAGGAGAAAGAATAATAGGTTGTCATGCATGAGGAAAAATAGGCAATCATGGAATGTTTTCTTTAATTAGGCCCGGTAAAGTGGAAGGGCAAGATCGGAACAGGCCAGACATTTATCATGGGCAAGGTGGGAAATTACTTCAATTACTCAGGAGAAGGAGGGGAGAGCGGGATAATGGAACTCGCCGCGGCCGCGGCAGGAGAGGAGGAGACGCGCGGAGCGGCGGGGGGGGGGGGAGGTGGCGGGTGCTCGGTCGGACCGGGACGGACAGCCTCCGGCGGTCTGGTAAGCCGAGGCGCCTCGCGTTTACTTAGCGGTAAAACTGCGCTGTCATAGTTTCCAAAAAAAACTGTTTAAAAAAACTGTAAAACTTCCCACAGAAGTCCCGTTGGTTGGAGAGGAGACGGCAAGATGCGTTTCCTGTGTGGAAACACACATTTCAAACAGTTTCTCCAATCAATATGTCCCCCCCCCAACCGTTCTCTCCCCTCCACCACTCCCTCCCTCCCTGCTGTCCCGCTCTTCGAGCACAGGTGCGGAGCGACAGGCTCTTTGTACGATGACAAGATAAACGAGCCTCGTACAGTAAACTGGATTTATTGATTCGACGGGAGAAACGCCGGCTGAGAAACTGGAGCCTTTGTGACGGGTTTCCTGCCAGGGAAGCCGCCCAGCGGATAAATATAGAGATTATGAGTCCTGATAACGGCAATCGAGGGTCCGCCTGCTGGCGCCGCGCGCGGCGGAGGGGCCCCGATCTCAACCCGCGCCGGCGCGCGCGGCTCAGCGGAAAATAAGTGAGCGTCTCCAGAAGAGCCCGCGACCCCAGCTAGCACCGCCAGCCTCTCCGGAAAAAAAGCAGTGTATCGTAACAATGTGAGGCTCAGCCAGACGGCACTCTCTAAATAATACACTGTAATAATATATTTCCTTTCTCAAAACCATAAATGTGCGGCCTTAGGCGTTGCGCACCAAGATGCCGTCTAAATTTTAGAAAGGCAAGACCACATGAGAACAGCGGAAATGAAATATTATAATATTGCATATTCAACGTAAGCAGGCGTTTAGTGAGCAGGTATGTTATGACCGAAGTACTGGTTCTAAAAAGGATTTTTTTTTTTTAACGTAATTGTTTTGCAGTGACTACATTTAGTAAACACGCTGTAGATATTGTTCCTCGTTACCTTTAAATTATACTTTCAAAAGCATAGCTCCTTTGAAGGAGCAAAAGAGAACAGGATCACCATGTATGTGTGTGCACATTAGACGGAATGCATTTCATGTTTGTTCGTTGAGACACTGAAAAAATGTCCCAATCCTATATATTTTTTGTGTGTTGGTACTAATGCATGAATACACAATGCAGAATATGTTCGTTACCATGCCCATGCCAATTGTATTTAGACAGGGGTGAGGCACAATTAGGCCTTGTCATGCGGGGGAGGTTAACCCAGCAGCAAGTTTCTAGCTATTGGGGCGATATCGCCCCCTCTGGTAGGGTGGTCACCTGCAGTATGCATAGTCTCAGTCCTCCAGTGCCGTGTTTCGGCAGCTCAGAAAAAAGGTCAGAGCTTTAGAAAAAAGGCATTCCAAACTGCATAAAATAGGATGATAAGGGGTTTCAAAAATGACCAGTTAATCCAGTATCTACTAAAAAATCTTTTAAATAGTCGCGGCCAGTCTACTCAGTTTAACGTCTTAAGGCCTATCGTATGACATTATGCCATTTCGACACGTTTTACTGCATATGCATGGTTTCTTGAATTTTGGTGAACTTACAATGGCTGTGGTATTTGTGTCAATGATAACTCATGAGTGTAAATGTGCATCAGCAGACAATTACCATAAATGGTGATACAACAGAAAAGATTCATTCATCTAACGTATTTTAGGAATCTGCCTTCTGAGAATCTGGCCTTCAACAAGCCAACAATATACTGTATAGCATATTTGACCTGCAAATGATTTTATTCCTTATGAAATATTGATAATGTGATTGTAGTGTACACAAATCAGAAAAATGGCTGCAGAATGTGAGTACCCAGCATGCATTGCTGTATGAAAGGCCTCAAGCCATCTGATTCACCTGCAACCCCAGCGCCACAAACCAAAGGGCGTTTGAGAAAGTCCTCATTAACGTCAAATTAGCGGAAGGATTTCACTTCGTTACAAGAGAGAGGGAGATTGGCGGGGAAAGAACAGGCTGTTTGATTTAGGGCCTGGGGGCAGACCGAACCCCAGGCCTGCTCCAGTACTCGGGGAGAACCGCCAACAGTGACCCGCGAGGAATCGCACGACCTGCCGCTTTCCACCAATCACCTGCCGGGAATCCCTGCAACATGCCGTGCTCCACCAATCACCTGACAGGAATCCCTGCAACCTGCCATGCTCTACCAATCACCTGACAGGAATCCCTGCAACCTGCCGTGCTCCACCAATCACCTGCCGGGAATCCCCGCGACCCGGTGCGTTCCACCAATCACCTACCAGGAGCCCCGTGACCCGGCACGTTCCACCAATCACCTGCCTGGGAATCCCCGCGACCCGGCACGTTCCACCAATCACCTGCCCGGGAATCCCCGCGACCCGGCACGTTCCACCAATCACCTGCCCGGGAATCCCCCACCTTGCGTTTCAGGTGCTTTCGCTCCCGTCTATTAGCGCCCCGGCGCGGGCGGTGGAAATTAAACAGGGCCCCTCCCCTGGCCCCCCGGCCCCCCGGCCCCCGGCCCCCGCAGCGCTTGAGTGACCCGAGAGCTCCATCACAGCGCCGAGCCGACGCCGCGGCAATAAATCATTTCAACTTTCATCTATTGTTATTGATGAATGGGCAATTATTTGTCATCTAATATGCTGAAAATGATGACCTAAGAAATGGATCAACTTTTTCCTCCGCAGCCAAGGACAGCATTGATGGATTGTATCCTTAAACTGTTATTACACTTTTAATGCGCTGCTCAGAAGTGACAGGCCGAGCAGACTCTTCTGCCTTCTCTCTCTCTCTCTCTCTCTCCCTCTCCCTCTCTCTCCTGCTCTCTCTCTCTCTCTTTCCCGCTCTCTCTCTCCTTTTCCTACAAATCATTTCAATCGCGGGGCCGAGCCTCATAATTCATCTTCTCTTTTCTTTTCGAGGCTTCTGCGAGCGAGGCCGAGATGAAAATGTTTGCGTTCCTTTTTTTCTTTCTTTCTTTCTCTCTCTCTTTCTTTCCTTTTTTTTTTACCTGACTGGGCCCGGAGACGGCCGCTCGGGCGTAAATAAATGGTTGTGAGCTGAGGCAAAGCTGACGGCTGTCATATCGCGCTTCCTTTATTTCTGTATGAGAAGTCTATGAAAGTGGAAGGGGGGGGGGGGTTGAGAGGGGGTCCTGTGGCAGAGAGAGAATGGAAGTCCTCAGGAAGGGAGAAAGTTAGTCTTTTTAGGATCGTCGTCCTTCACTGTCCGCTCATTCGTGAGCATGTGTTTTTCTGCCACAGTTTTTAATGTGGTTTTAATTGTCTCGTTTGCTAAATCGGACATTCATGATGTCTTGTGAGCACATGGCACCTTAATTATACAAAACAGTTTGGTGGTGTAACATCTTGTGACAAAGGTCTAAAACTTTAGTATGTCTTCAGAGCTCTGCTTCTTCAGGTAAAATAATAATACTAACAATTATTATTATTATAAGTAGTAGTTGTAGTAAATATCAGCCTACATTACCAAAATAGTGATGTTTTTGTATATAATTACACCACATTTTAAATATGAGGTTGTTTTCCCCTTTTTAAGTTGTTCTGATGATAAGTTCTCTGGGCCAGAATAAAATGTATTGGGAGGAGCCTAACACTCCCCCCCAATTACAAAATACTTACACCCCATATCTTGGGCCCCCCTTGAGCCCAGGCCCGAGACAAAGTGGCCCACTTGTCATCTCCCCCCCCCCCCCTCTTTTTTTTTGGTATACATGAGGGTTTTAAAACTGTATGTAACAACAGGAGTGTGCAACTCTTCGGAAGTGAGATTTTTCTGTATTATTTCCTGTGTTAAATAGAAGACATCATTCTGCTCTGATACTAAAAGAACTGCACACAGGAACACCACAGACAATAACGGCAGTTTCCCAATAACATTTTAGAAAGCAGGAGCACAGTACATCTGAAGAATCCATCTAAAATCAAATAACATTGTAATAGAGCCAACAATCTAGTTTGGAAACATGCAGACTCTGTTTATAGACCTGCTTTTAAATATAGGAAAAAAGATAATAATACCAAACTCTGTAATAACTGCAAGAATGTTCATTTTTAATAATACACATCTAATTATACCATATGAATCCAGAAAGTTTACCAGTAGACTAACACTGTTTTACGCTTCAATGTACTACTTGCCATTTTGTTTACTTTCCTCTCTGATTTTCAATAGCAAAAATACAAATGAAACAAAAAGAAAAACAGGATCATAAATCTTATCAAGCCCATCCACACACCAGGCTATAAGAACGGGAGGTGTTTGATATGTACGTGTGCAAAAAAAAAACTTCATTACGCAAATGCTAATTTTTCATTTGCATGCATGGCATACTTCCTCTTACGCATTTGATGTTTTTTTTTTAATAATTAATAAATCAGAGGGAAGGCAGTGGAAGGGCTGCCTGATCCCACGCATTTATCAACCTTTTCCTTTAATAAGAGCTGCGTTTCACAGAAAGCTACTGTGTGTACTTCGGCACGGATAAGAGATGTGCTTTTTATTACGAGCGCAGATTCATGTGCGGCTTCTTATTCCCACAGAACTGTCAGAGTCCTGGGAGTTTTGCTGCTCCGGAGGGAACCTGCAGTTGCAGTTTATTAAACCGACTCTGATGATATCCCAAACCAACTCTGTAAAAAAAAAACGAACCAGCTCTGAAAATATACCCCGAACCAACTCTGAAAATATCCCAAACTGACTCTGATGATATCCCAAACCAACTCTGAAAATATCCCAAACCGATTCCGATGATATCCCATCCTTCCATACTAAGCGGCAGCTTCTTGGTGTAACAAATTACATTTGAACAGGTCAGTTTAAATGGCATTTGGCCCATGTGACTAGCATTTTATTTTATTATTGGCTTACCTTATTAATTATTATTATCTCATATATTATTTCATTCAGGGCTGTGGCTTCCAGAAGCAGTGCTTAAACTCTTTTTCATCCTCTCTCTTTTCCCCTGTATTAAAATGAAAGCATTTTTCCCATGTGACCTATGAAATCCAGAGAACAGCTGAGTGTGTGTAGCCTGAGCATGGGGTTCCTGCATGACAAACTTTATATCACAGTTTCTGTTGTCACTTCACTTTCTAGTTGATTATCTGTTTCTCTCCTGCACAATCTTTGTTTCGGTTTGTAGTATGGGCGTGGTTTCCTCTACTCGCCCCTCAGCTGATCACTCTCACCTGTTCTGGCCGCATTTTCATGCACTGGTTGATCACTCTCATTTCATTCGCCTGTTCCCCGTTCCCAGGACTGTTGAATTATCTCTCATTTCACGCACCTGGTTCACTTGGTATATATTCTCTGTTCACCTGCGCTTCAGTGCCAGATTGTGCCTTTGTTTTCAGTGCTTTTCCAGCGTTTATGCCTGTCAGTTTGTCTCTTGATCTTGCTTGTTTCCCTGACCACTGTTTTCTGCCTGCCCTCTTTGCTTTGTTGATTTGCTGTTTTTGACCTTAGCCTTTTTTTCGACTTTGATTTTGCCTACTGTTTTGTACTTTTGCCCCGGTGGATTTTTCTGGTTTTGATCTTTTGCACGAACTGACTACGAGACTGCCTGCTGTATTGTGTGCAGCTGCATTAAACTTCTCGCCACTCTGTCTGAGTCTGCATTTGAGTTCACCAAACGTCGACCTGTGACAGTCTGAGATGCCTTGGCCCTCAGTGTGATTCCTTATTCATCTGGGATCCACAAGTGTTACTATAATATCTAAGGATACTTAGCTCAAAGAAATCAAGACTTGGGTCCTGATTCAATCAACATTTGTTGGGAGAGGGGTACCTGTACAGAGAGATTACCTAGAGTTACCTGTACAGAGAGGTGACCTGAGGAGAGGTTCCTGTACAGAGAGGTGACCTGAGGAGAGAGGTTCCTGTACAGAGAGATTGCCTGGGGAGAGAGGTTCCTGTACAAAGGTACCTAAATGGTAGTCTGTGAGGCTTTTTGAGGAGGGACTCATCTCTGCACTCTTTGCCTGTGTCATTAGCACCTTGATTAGGAGTACTGCTGTCCCATTTCCCATACCGGAAAAACCCGGTAAGCTGCATGACCAATAAGGCTTGCCTTTTCCAACATGAAGACAGCGCGATGTGGAGCGTCATGGTAACGGCCCCGGTCCTGACGTCGGCGGTTGAGAAGGGTTCGCCGCTCCGGCAGATGCTTCCTCTGCCGCACGGTGATCAATCCGCGGATAGCGCACGCGTGTTCTTCAGCACGCTAGGTCGCGTGTTCACGAGCAGCCGGGACCTCCCGCTGTGAACCAGCCCGACAAATTACACCGTAAGACTCATGAAAGTTGAGGGAGCCCCGTGAATAATGAAAGCTCGAATTATAGATTTGAGATTGCCGCAACATCGCACTAATTATACGGTGATAATTAAGTAATTATCGTATGTTCGCACGCACGCTTACTTAGAACAGAACCATTCGTTCCGGGGGAGGAAAAAAAAATGTTTTCATAAATTTCAGGTCAGCTGTTATCTTGATGTTTTTATGGTTTGGAAGATAAAATATTGTTGCCATGGTAATTGCATTATAATGGAACAAAATAAACAATTAAAACTGTACTAATTGTGAACAATTCAAAACATCTTGAACTCTCAGTCATAGCTCACCGAAGAGGATATCACCTTACCAAAATATTTCATGGGAAAAGACTGCTTCGTGCATTATGTCAATGAACACCCTTTTTAAAATAATGCATATAGTGGCATCATTATTTTCTACATTAATCTAAATAACTGCAAATTTAAAAAGTACAAACCAGAAACAAAAACAGACTTATCGGAGTTCTGCATTTATTCATGTAACTCCAAAAATATATAAATAAAAGGCTATTTATTTATTATGAGTATTATAATGAGATGCAGACTGTTTAATCTAAGGCTAGCTAAAAGCATTATTTAAAGGTTAATTCAACAAAGATCAACAATGTTATTAATCAATTAATTATTGCCAATACACTTGGTGAAATAACAAGACTCTCAGCAAAACAGGAAGATATTTTTGCACCTTCTCACCTCCAATTAAAAACAATTGTCAATTAACGAACCCTCAGCAGAATGCTTGCTGTAATCGAATGCTTTTAATTAACTCTAAATGGTGCCGGATGCGTAATTGAAATAGCAAATTAGTTGCTGTAGCTCCTGCTTGAAGTCTTAATGACTGGACGGATGAAACTAGCACAGTTGCACAACAAGGCCTTTTTTCATTTATTAAATGTGTATCTTAAAATTAAATGTATGATCTTGAGCATATATCATATATTTCATTTATTGCAAAATGTCCATGCAATGGCTACATAATATACCTTTTTAGTTTATATTATAAAGATTTAAAAATTGCTTTACCAACACCTGGGAGTGTATTTGGTTATGTGTGTGACAGACAGTTTTTTTCTTTTCCTTTTTTATTCATCATTATTATTATTATTATTATTATTATTATTATTATTATTAATGTTATTAATTTTATTGCTATTGTTATATAATAATATAAAAATAATATTTTCATATAGTGGTTGTTGTTGTTGTTACCACAGTTAGATTTAGCAATTATTCTGTATAATTTACATTCATGGTCTATTATATTTCTATATTTCTGTATGTACGCTTTGGTAATATTTACTAGTGTATTTCATGCCAATGAAATGCCTTGCCATGCATACTGCTTTTCATTCAACCCACAATTACAATCCCAGAATTTTAACAAGCTGCTAATCTTTCTTCATTAGGTGCTTTTCATGTTTTGAGAGATTATTTACTCTCTTAGGCCACATGTCAGAAACAGCTCTGAAATCCATGAAGAATAGAAGTCTCATTCACGTTGTGTTATATTGGAAATGATTGCATAAAGAGAGGTAAAAAAAAAAAGACTAACTAAAGACTGAGGTGTATCAATAGGCTAACTGATGAATGTTAGAACACATGGCCACTACAACTAACCTTTCGGAAGATAATGAAGAAATCAAAGACAAAGCAAACAACAGTGAATAAACCTGCATTGTGTTAACAGGTTCAAAGATATAACTGTGAAAAAAACTTAAGCACATGCATTCAACAACCTAAACTGAGCAAGAGATTTGCAGTAGTAAAAGCCAGTGCACAAAGGGGTGCCCCAGGCCCGTGTTTGAGAACCACTGCTTTAAAGCACGCACACCCGAGGTTGACTGATTGACTGGTAATCAGCCCAAGTGTGGCTCATCACTTCCTCAGGCCAAACACAAAGGAACAGCCTGCCGCACACAGAGAGGAAGCTCTCATTGGACCGCTCCTCTGTGCTGTTAGCTTCCCAAAGCCCTCGATCATGACAGCAGTGTGACTGTGAGCAAGGGATTGTAAATAATGTCCAGAAGTTTTTACAATTAGCACAGAGCCTGCCACCACCACCCAAAAAAACAGTGGTCTTCTAAGGCATTATTACTATTATGTTTTTTAAAAAAACAATTAATTGTTATTTTATTTTTAAAAGATTTAAACTGTGGAAATAATTGTATCAAACTAAGGAGAAACAAATCTGCAGAAATGATTGGCTAGTGAAATTACATTGCCTCTCCTGTTAATTTGCATTATTAAAGCAAAAAAAGTTTAAATAAATAAAAGGAGCCATACACCTTTATTTCAACAACTATTATTCCTATTATAACTGTTATAATGTCATATTATAACTGAGGCATTAGTTGTATGAAAAGTGTATTTCCATAAGCAATATTTCTGATGCATGTATTTATTTTTTGTGGGTTATTTTTCTTTTGCAGCTCCTCTATCCAGTACAACTCTTGACAACTGGCAATCCAGCGCTGTGTCTTTGGAAATACATTGCCTTGACGATTTTAAGTCATAAAAAATCTGCATACTGTCACCAGTAAAAACCAGGCAAAACCAGTATGAACAGGTGCTTTTGCTGTGAAACGATGCTTCAGACCCTTTTGGTGCAGATAAATAACCGGACAGATGTACAGGGCAGACAGACAGACAAGAAGATATATGTTCAGGTCCTTCAGTGTGTGGAATTCACTATGAAGTTTGTTGTAAGTACAGCAGACTTGGAGTCCCAGGATTTGCTCGATGCCACTTTTTATTTAGGTATTTATCTCTGTATAGCAAGTGAAGTTTCCTCAGAAGGCAGATTGAACAAATAAAAAAGGCTTATTGTGAATTAAGTTGCATTTACTTCCCATTTCGAATGACCAATTTGTGTGTTTATTATTGTAAAATTTTGGAACAGTGCCTTAACAGATACTGGACTGTAGGGCCCATTCACACACTGGAGCAGTGCCTTAACAGATACCAGACTGTGGGGCCCATCCACACACTGGAGCAGTGCCTTACCAGGATGAGTCACCTACTCAAAAAAGAAAGACTGTATGACATTTAAATGTAGTCCTGCAAAATGACTCACTTAAAAACGAATGTATGTGATTACACATAAAACATTTTGTTTGTCATTACCTTCATCAGGCCCATAAATACAGGAAGTTCACTAAATTAGCTTGCATTCTCTTCTGTTTTTGGTATTATGTTCATCACTGGTTTCACAGACCTCCAGCAGTAAGTAAAACATACATAACAGTTGAAATCAATTTACACTTAATAGCATTTTATATTTTGAATCTTAAAAGCTAAACAAACCTGTTTTTCAAATCGATTTTATTGATGTTACATTAATGCACCACTAGATGGCACGCACCTATGCATATACCAAAAAAACCTTAAGGTCTTCAACTTCCCCAAGCTACAAATAAAAATGTATTGTTTTGTGTGGTTCAGAGAAACTATTCTACTACATTTTTATGTGGCAACGGGGGAAATAAAATGCATGCTGTTGTATGTGCTATATTTGAGATAAACTAATAAACTAAACTAATACAAATTAGAAGGTTTTTTCAAATTATAGTTTCAATAAAAATTATTTAAGGCTACATGGCATTTGAAGAGTGAACATAATTCTCCTTGATTTTTCATCCAAATGCCTGAATTATTCTATTATGATTACATACATTGCATGGCCACTAGAGGGCACAGCCCAACAATGTATTAACAAGATATTAGTTCAACCCTATAAAGAAAACCTTAATAATAATAATAATTATAATTATTATTATTATTATTATTATTATTAGTTGTTGTTGTTGTTGCTGTAGTATTGTTGCATTTGACGTTATATTAATTTTCATTTTAGCACAATAGCACCAGTATTTATTATTATTATTATTATTATTATTATTATTATTATTATTAAAAGTAGAATAAATGGGCCTGAATTGTATTTCCGATATTTCAATTCCTGTTTTATTTTGAATATTTGAATCCTTGAATCATCTCATCCATCTTTACCAAGATGCTGGTTTTTACCAGTCAGTTCAATATATGCCTCAGAAGCAGGTTATTTAAGGTGATACTGATATATAAAAAGTAAACATAAAGCCATTTGAGACCACTTACAATCGGTCCTCTGATTTGCCCTTCTGTGTGCTTGCATAATTATACCACAAGGGGGCAAACTGGAGAACACTTCCACAGAGGAGAATGCTGAATTTTAAATTGATTTCTAAAGCAGAGTGCAATGAGGGGCGCACTTTTATGAAAGCTGGGCTTTCGCTGTGGGCGTTAGACCGACTGTGAGCCGCTGCTAATCAAAAGCAATCACTGTTTCAAGCAGATATCACATTCTGAATATTTTAAATAAATAAATAAATAAATATTCCTGGTATGCTATGTACTAGCTTCAATGCCACTCCAATCATTTTGCCTGGAAATATGTTCCGTATCTTTTAGTTTAGGGTGGAAGAGGCGAAAGGCCCAAACCCAGCCCCATTACATTTACATTACATTTATTTTACAGCCTCGTTTTCGCCCAGTTCTTTATGTGCCCAGACATTGAATAGAAAGCACACAGTGAACCAGCGCTGCTAGATCAAAGCTCCCGTCCCACCTGCTATCGCCTTTCATATTCTAAAAGGTGTTCCTGTTTCAGATAGCAGTCACATTAAGATGACGGGAACAACGACCGGTGGGGGGGGGGGGGGGCGGAGGGGGTGTTACCCGACTTTTACATCACAAGCCCACAATCCGTCTCTCCCACTTAATCTCCCCTCTTGCAGAACCCCTATTCAGATCCCGGGGTTAATATCCCACTTTAAACGCGTGTAAAAAGAAATTGCCTTCAGCAATACCTGCTGTAGAATAATTCAGTTTAGTTTTATCCTCTTTTCATCCTTTCAATAAAGGGTTTTAAAATAGTTTTGTTCCTTCGCCCGCTATAAGGATTGCCCGGAAGGTAAACTCGCAGCCTGAATTGAGACGGGGGGTTGTTTTACAAAGAGGAGCCGATAAAGGAACTGTGTTCTTTGGTTTAGAGGTAACCGCTTTCAGGAGTCTGGTTATGCAAATCCCTCCTTTAAGCTTTCGCGTCTGCCCGGAAGCGATGTTTTTGTAATGGGGAGCGCAACAGTTGGCTTCGCTAAGGTTACTGGCGTTCGCGCCCTGGGCACGGCCTTCCTAAAAAAGCGCACAGCTGGGTCCGCGCGGGGGCGAAACACCTGTGTTTTGCTGTTACAATATATCACCACTCTGGCCGCTGTTGAAGTCACCAGACCCGAATGGTGACGCATCTGTCATATCCAAAACAAGCATCGTAAAGCCACGTTCAGTAAATCTGACACATTTTGACAGTTTGCAAAAAGCGCATCGACTGTTCTCTGCTTCACACGTATTCCTGTTGATGGCACATTTAAAGAGCAGGTTTCTCATTCACAGTAGTAGAGTGTCAGGAGATTAGCCAGCACATGTCCACGCGTCCTGTGTTTACAAGTAAAAAGGCCATGAAAAACCTTTTCCCAGGAGTGCTGTGTTTGGGCTGACAGGGCTTCTAACGTGGTGTTCCTGGAGGAACGCGGTGCTGCGGGTCTGTGCTGCTTAGAGGAACAGCTACCGCTGTCGTTTCAGATGTGCAGCATGGAGCATGTGACATCACTGCTCTCTGGCATCGGGCAGGGCGCCCCGAAACACCGCTCCGTTCACCCTGCTTCTCCAGGGTTCGTCCTGCTTCTCCAGGGTTCGTCCTGCTTCTCCAGGGTTCATCCTGCTTCTCCAGGGTTCGTTCTGAATTTCCAGGGTTCACCCTGCTTCTCCAGGGTTCGCCCTGCTTCTCCGGGGTTCATCCTGAATTTCCAGGGTTCACCCTGCTTCTCCAGGGTTCACCCTGCTTCTCCAGGGTTCGCCCTGCTTCTCCGGGGTTCGTCCTGCTTCTCCAGGGTTCATCCTGCTTCTACAGGGTTCATCCTGCTTCTCCAGTGTTCACCCTGCTTCTCCAGGGTTCATCCTGAATTTCCAGGGTTCGCCCTGCTTCTCCAGGGTTCGCCCTGCTTCTCCAGGGTTCATCCTGCTTCTCCAGGGTTCACCCTGCTTCTCCAGGGTTCACCCTGCTTCTCCAGGGTTCGCCCTGCTTCTCCAGGGTTCACCCTGCTTCTCCAGGGTTCACCCTGCTTCTCCAGGGTTCATCCTGCTTCTCCAGGGTTCGTCCTGCTTCTCCAGGGTTCACCCTGCTTCTCCAGGGTTCGTTCTGCTTCTCCAGGGTTCATCCGCCTCCGCGGCACTTAAAGACTCACCCGCATGGCTAGAGAGGGAGAGAGATAGAATGGGTGAGAGAGGGGGAGAGAAAGAGAGATCGAGAGTGAGGCAGAGAGAGGGGAGATAAAGAGAGAGCGAGAGAAAGAGAGAGGGGAGGAAAGAAGGAGGGAGAGAGAGGGGGAGAGAGAGAGAGAGAGTGTGTGTGGATGAGAGAGAGAGAAATAGCGCGAGAGAGAGGGGGAGAGAGAGCAGGCCGTCTCGGTGCATAGGAGCTGGGGACACACAAAGAGCAGCCGCAGCCCTTGTAATCCATTTAACGGAGAGAGAAGAAAGGGGGGAGAGGAGTGCTAATTCGGTATGGAGCCGGAGTCCGGCGCTCAGAAACACCGGCCCTCTCTGGCGATACGGCCGCCCATTAAATTAATCAGCCGGATGGGAGGGCGGGCCGGGGCCGAGGGGGGGGGGATGATCTCATCCGTCTGCGATTTGGAGGCGGGGGGAGGAGGGGGTTACTGCTGCCCTGTGTAATCCATCAGGTGCATTACATCACCGCGGGGCAATCAATCGGCCCGATCGGACTTCATAAAGCGCTCCCACACCCCCCCCCCCCCCCCCAGCGTTTCCAGAGCACAATGCCTGCCAGAGAAGGCCGTACGCGTCAATCAGCCTGGTTAAAACACCGCTCACAGCGCATTGCACTTCCCTCAGTGAACTCAATGACTTTTTTTGGATGTTTGTCGTATGGACGTGTTTTTTGTTATTTAGTTCGCTATATAGGCGAATTGTCCTGTTGTATGAGAAAGTATACATTCGCACGCGCGCGCTACACACACACACACACACCTGATGTAAAGCATGATATTCATTCACCGCAGAAATCTCACACCCAGTGAAGCTGTGGAACGAAGGATACCACACCCATCCGGCTAGAGAAACGCCTTTTTAGGACGTTCCTCTCTGAATGGCGCGGAGTCAAAAAGACTTTGTGTAGCCTGCTGCATACGTT
The DNA here is from genome assembly GCF_013347855.1 of Anguilla anguilla. Taxonomy (NCBI): domain Eukaryota; kingdom Metazoa; phylum Chordata; class Actinopteri; order Anguilliformes; family Anguillidae; genus Anguilla; species Anguilla anguilla. The sequence continues at coordinate 10,480,430 of NC_049215.1, forward strand.
ACAAAACAAGAAAGCGTCATAACGAAGACCTATTCATATTTCCGGTAGCCTGGGTAACGGATAAAGTGAAGTCAGTTTGTACGCACCCTGGGCACAATGAGAGCCGTGTGCTTTGACGTCAAGATTAAAGGGGCTCGGAGATGGGGCTGGAATCTGGATTTCTGCCCTGTACCTGGCAACCCACCACTCGTTCTCAGAAAGCATCATTAAATCTTTTTTTTTTTTGTTTTTTTCATTCAACATCAATTTGCCTTGAGGAACAGGTCAACAGTGTGCCCATTGATCGCTAATGAAAGTAGGTTCGATCACTTCTCCAAACAAAATGGCTCATATTAGGTATGTGAAAGAGAGTATTTGCTTCTAAACGTGCTAAACAACTGTTGACAAGAAATGCTGTAACCGTAATTTATGTAATGAAATTCTTAGCTGATTTAAAATGTCTCAGCTGACATCAGCAGTTTGTGTGGACTCTGAGGTTAAAGGGGATTGCTTGGAGTAACATGTCTTTGGCAGTCATACTGAATTCTGCCCTGATAAAAGTGACATTGAAAAGCTATTATTTGTGCATTTTGTTTGTATTCATGCCTATATACCCAGCTAGCAGCGAGTCTGTGGGGGTGCAAAGCTATATGAGCTGCCATACTCATGAGATTCCTAGCTACGATTATCTAGCTGGATGTCATAGCTAGCATTTATACTTAATAAAATGTTTCACTTCTTTAACATTTTTGGATGCTTGTAAAACATTGCAACCCTGGGACAAGCAAATTTTAGGGGTAGAAACTGGTTTAAGCAGTTCTGCCAGGAAAAGAATGCAAGATGATTTATGCTGTGAGAAACTCAAACTCAAGGGTTATGGTCAGAGGTACGGTCTGGGACTCTGGGGAACACACTAAACAAGATGATGTTGAAAATTCCTGTTCTGTATCAAAAACTCCTGTTCTACAGTAGACCTGAGAATGTCAAAAACTCCTAACTGTGGAAGTTATTGCTGCTGTTTAAGAAATCTATAGTCAACACAGTAGAACATAAATGGTACATATGTCAGACTGCATCTAAAGGACACTCAGACAGACATGCAAATCAGAAATGGTACTAAGAAAATGAAATTCCTATCATGAGGGAATAGTATGCAACATGTGTATGTAGCATGAACTTCGTTGTGTATTGTGCTTTTAGTCAGTGTTGAATCAGCCTTTTAGCGAACCACTTAGCATTAGCATATGATTAGCAATAGCATACATTGATTGAATCTGTCAAAGTTGCAGGACTTCTGATACTTACCTAAAAGAATCATTTCAGATGAATAGCATGGCAACAGAATTCTAGTGTAGCGTCCTGATTTTGTTTCTCAAATAATGTGCACTGCAACCCGCTCCAGTTCTGTGTAGATTTATGTATTCTGGTCTTGTTGCCCCTGTCAGAATGAAGGGAAGCCTTATTAAAATATGCGCCTAGATATTTTTACCTGCCTCCTTCTGATTGGATAAACATGAAAGGATATTCCAGCAAGGTAAGAGTGATATCATGGTTAAGGGAAAGCAGGAAGCATATTCCAGACTGGCTACTGTAAACTGCAGACCTCATTTCAAATGAATACATCTGGTTATAACTGGAAAAAAAGAGTTCCTGTGAACCTCAGGAAGTGACAGAGGTTAATAACATCTACCCGGGAAGAGTGGACAGAGATCCCCGTGGAGAACTGAAAATGGCAGAAAATGTCCTCTCAATGTCACCAAATTACTTTCAGCGAAACCCCCGGAACCTTAAAACCCACGGAACCCTCCTGAATATGTCTGTCTGCGCTCATGAATTAAACAAAATTTTAATCCCTTTAAAAATAGAGTAGCATACCAATGTAAACACGGTCTGCCCAGCTGGCTTGTTTAGCTAACTGGCAAAAAAAAAAACAGCAATCTGTATGCTGTCAGCGAAATTGAAAATGATAAATATTTCATACTGACTTTATGAATCATCCTTGTTCATATTTCCAAATTTACAATAAGTGTACGTGAATAGACATCACTGTAGGATATTTTGACTCCTGACAGTGTCAGTCAGTAATGGCAAAAATTCTGCAAATGTATTAGAATTTTTTATTTTATAAATGATTGGATCTCTGTAGTAAAATCTGGTTGCAGTTGATCCAGATTCACAGAAACCCTGTGGTTATGCTTCTGTAGCGATGGCATCCAGTTTTAGCTTTAAGGGAATTATAATTGGGATGCGGATATTAAAAGCAATACTGTGACTGCTAACCATATGGTCTTCTTTCCCCAATTAAATTTACCAGATTAAAATGATATTCTGTTTCATTTGCTTCATGCCTACCAAATTAAGCAATGAGCACCATGATTGCATGAAGGGTCAACCTGCTATGGCAGAGCAGCTAGTAATCGGGTAGCTTGTCATTAATTGCAGGAAAAGTTATTGAGAGAATTTTAGAAAATATATTTCTTGACACATGACTCGGAGCACTAACACTGCTGGTATCACAGATATATTCACAATGGGATCCAAGACAAGAAATGCTGTACTCTCAATTTCTGAAATTTATCAGTCATTTATAAGCATTTTTCAGTGGTCAAAAGTTTGCATTGATGGCTTATTTGTTTTTTTGATAAGTGAACTTTTTGGTAAATATGATCATTTTATGGGTATAATATTCAGTTCTGGATTTTGTATCACTGTATTGTCAGTCTGCTCACTCTCTGGCATCCATCTTGACACATGAATATGTGATCTACCGACACGATGACAAGAAGTTATGGTTTTTGTAACGGTTTCAAGCTTGGCCAGCTTTGCATCTGTTTTGTGCAGTCTTGTCAGGTTTTGTGCCACAAACACTGAAGAAGACACTCAATGCAAAGTGCTATAGCGGTCATGCTGTCTTGCTTGCTGTTGGATTTCAGAAAGAAGAGAAGCAGCAGTTGGTTTTGGAGGAGAGCTGGCGTGCGACCAGTGCTTCATCTCGAGAGAACATTTGGGTCTTGTTTTTGAGGACGTGAGGGAGGATGCAGTTTGGTTGTCCGTGGGTTTTTTCTTAGTTTAGCCCTGTCCACAGTATCCGCTTCAACAAACCCTGCACACTTTCACACACCCTGAACACTTTCACAAACCCTGCACACTCTCACAAACCCTGTACACTCTCACAGAACCTGCACATTCTCACAGAACCTGCACACTTTCACAAACTCTGTACACTCTCACAGACCCTGTACACTCTCACAGAACCTGCACACTCTCACAGAACCTGCACACTTTCACAAACCCTGCACACTTTCACAAACCCTGCACACTCTCACAAACCCTGTACACTCTCACAGAACCTGCACACTCTCGCAGAACCTGCACACTTTCACAAACTCTGTACACTCTCACAGACCCTGTACACTTTCACAAACCCTGTACACTCTCACAGACCCTGCACACTTTCACAAACCCTGTACACTCTCACAGACCCTGCACACTTTCACAAACCCTGTACACTCTCACAGACCCTGCACACTTTCACAAACCCTGTACACTCTCACAGACCCTGCACACTTTCACAAACCCTGTACACTCTCACAGACCCTGCACACTTGCATGTACATTTTCACAAAACATGTAAAGGGAAGTCCTTTGAATGTGATACAGAGTGACAGAGGACCATCGCAACCCGACGTTACCTTGTGTGTATGTGTGCGTGCATGTGTGCGTGCGTGTGTGCTTGTGTATGTGTGTGTGTGTGTGTGTGTGTGCATGTGTGTGTGCATATACGTCTGTGTGTGTGTACATGCGTGCATGTGCATGTGTGTGTGTGTGTGTGTGTGTGTGCATGTGTGGGTGTGTGCAACTGTGTGTGTGATTCTGGGCCACTCCTAGAAGTAAGACCAGTGCCAGTCTCTTTCTCGGAGTGCCAGCCTTGGTGAATGTGGTGAGTCAGAGATACTGTATGCTTCACACACTGCAAGAGAATAATTGATGAAATCATGCAAAAAATGTGATGAAAGTTGATAAAATTCAGGGTGGGAATGCTTGATGAAATCGTGCAGGAGAAGTTTGGAAAGAGAGAATTATTAAAAGGGGGAAGGAGAAGGGGTGTGGAGATGAGTCAGGATGAGTGTTTAAAACATGTGGGCAGGAAGTTCTGCACAAGGCCTGACTGCTGCATAGTCTGCATGCGGCCAACTATATACGACCTATATGACCTATGTATGACCTACTTATGACCTATATAATCTACTTATGATCTATATAATCTACTTATGATCTACTTATGAACTGTATGACCTACTTATGACCTATATAACCTACTTATGATCAACTTATGAACTATATAACCTAAATATATTTGACTTACATATGAATTATATAGCCTACATATGATTTACATATGAACTATATAACCTACGTATGATTACATATGAACTATAGCCTTAGGATACATTGTAGGAGACATTGTAGTCAGTTTTGACCAGTTTTAGGTCAATGGAACATTTAAAAATAAATATATTGTACTTTCAATGAGTTTGACATCATGCAGGAGCCCAAACATTGTGTGAATGTATAACTGGCATAAATGATTATAGTAACTTCATTTCCACTTTTCTCACACGCATGCAAAGGGCTTTTTACACTGATAGTATACTGACCAAATACACATTGTCCAAAACAGTAGACTCCTTAAAATAATTATTTAATGTTATAAGCAATTAAAAAAATAACTCTGAACAGTTAAAAGATAAATTAGTCAGAGGACTTCATTAAAACATTTTCCTAATATCTGGTAAATTAAAACATGATAAATTGTGATTTAATTGATGATACCAACCTTTAAAGCTATGATGATGTGGCAAAAGTTCAGTTCAAAAGAATTAACTCCTTTATTAAAAGGATCTCCCGAAATTAGGGCAAGTTTTTAAAAGGGGAAAAACGGTTTTGGTCATATGTGTTGCAAAGAAAATTCAGACCTACTGTTATAAAAAATACTGATTAAGACCTTCCCTAGGAAAGTGCATTTTAAGAAACACTCTGCGAACAAGGCAACAGAAAATATTTATTAAAGTAGTAAGGTATAGCGATAGAATTAGGATGTATATAAATTGATTTAGAATCATTCATTTGGCAAAAGTCATGTACCCTACATGAACAATTTACGCTATGTGTTTAGTAATAGTAACACTTTTGAAACCACTTGGATTAACATAACCTATATTCTTATAATACCAAAACAAATAAAACCATTATTAAAAGCAAAAAAGGCATCTTCAGCCTGTCAGCACATGCCTTTTTTCATAATCCCTTGACATGTTATTTTTTCCCTGGCGTGATTATCATTCTGAACTCATGCTATATGTGCGATATCTGGCGGCGAGCTGCCTGTTCCCCCCAGGACCCTGATAGCGATGTAATAGATGGCGGCCATGGGCTGTATTCATTACAGTAAAAAGCTCAGTCCTCCGAACTCACGTCGGTTATGCGAGGTCACTTCCACCCCCACCCCCCCCTCCCACCCCCCCGGCCCCGTCCCCCACTCTACCGCCTGCATGATCAGAATTCCGTGCCCTTTAAGAAAGAACATTGTGTACATCGCGGCTGAAAATAGAGGCCCGCGCTGCACGGTACGGTCACCGGGGGCACCAGAGAGCCAGGTTTTTTAGATATTAAAGAAAGGCATCCGCAAAGTACGCGGTGACCGCGATTCATAAAGCCGGGCTGGTCTCGGAGGGTGGGGGGGGGGGGGGTGGTGTGGGGGTGTAGGGGGGTGAAAGAGTAGGCACAGCTGCTGCTGGAGGGACAGATAGAGGGTGGGGGGACAATGTTGGGGGGGGGGGGGGAGTAAGCTGATGGGGGTTGGAGCTGATATTTGTGATGATGTGAGGCTCCTGCCTGATTTATGCTGGGGGTGGGGGGGGCGGGGTCAGAGGTGATGGGGGGGTTTAGGCTGCCATGTGCAGCACAGAGATTGTGTTTGATGGGGGGGGCGAGGGTGCAGGGTAGAGGGCAGGGTAGAGTTGAAAATAGCTCCCTGTGCAGCAGAGGTAGTTTACACTGGGGCAGCATGGTATTACCCCTGATCCCAAAGCTAATCTCTGCTGCTCGCTACAGGAACGCTGAGGCTATTTCTGTGCTCAGCAACAAGAGCGGGGGGGGGGGGGGGGTCGGGGTGAAAAGTTGAAGCCTGTCCTTGACCCCTTAGCCTTCCTCATTATGAAGAACGGGTCGTTCTTCATTACCATGGAGAACTTACTGTCATTGGATGTGGCATTTCAAAAAGGACATTTAAATACAGCATTAACTAGCAGAACTGTGTGCAGTTTCACTCTGGGTCAGAATGCACTGGTGTTGTTTCCCTCCTGGGAGTCATATTGTTTTTACCGCCGGCGACCAATCGCATTTCTCTTGCTGCGGTTGAAAAAATGCCATGTGACAGCACTGGAGAAGCCAACGCTGCGTTGGGGAGAGACGCAAACAATCATATCAGCAGAATATACAAACTCCAATGTCATACTCTCATCACTCTATCACTTAAATTCCCCTCTTTCATGCTACACATGTACCTCCTGTGCCACTCATGTTACATGTACCTCCATCCAGCACTTATTGTGCCTTGTATCACTGTCTTGATGTTGTAGCTTGTAATGCCTCCTAGTTTGACTTAGGTTAGGTCTGAGTAATGTTCACTATGTGAACTGGACTTAATGTGTTCAAAAAATGAGTATTGTACCTTAGCGGACCTGCGTTTTGCAGTTGTTCCAATGACCTTCGGTATGCACTTATTGTACGTCGCTTTGGATAAAACCGACTGCCAAATAAATGAAATGTAATGCAATGTAATTAGCATACATACGGTGGGTTTGAGTTTCCTTTGGTAGAACTGCCATTGCTTCTTAGTCCTTACAGCTGGTAAACTGAGAAATTCCGGTTAATCACAGCTCTGTGCGTCTGCTTTTAACGAGAAGCAATCATGAGCGCATGAAGGAATCGTTTTCTGCAGAGAACAAACAGACAAACTGCATTACTTTCTTGATTTTTTTGCTGTCATCATACAGGGTTAATGCAGACATGCCATTGTCACAGTGCATGGCCTAAACCACAGTACTAATACACGCTAGGCCTTCTACCTGTTTTTCTGTGAAGAACACTGTTTTGTGAGGACTGGGGAGCTCTAGATTGTTTCAACATTATTAAATTCTGAGGTTGTCTGAGCTTTCTGTTTGCCTAATTAGTGGAAATGTCCACACTTAGGCATTTACTTGCCCTATATATTTGTGCTCCAGAAATATATGACCGTGGCTTGCAAGAAATGAACCTTATTTGTGCCTTAATTAAAAATAAAGAATTAATACATTTTCCAGAGTGTAAACTGATTTTTGTTTATTCAAGCATGGTGGTTCCAAGTAAATGTAATGTTAAATTTGGTTGTTTACTGGAAATAGCTAAAACCTGAAAAAAACAGACAAATTACAAAATAACTTCGCAAACAAATTTCTAATTTCAAATGGCATAATTTTGAAACAAACTCAAATAACATGTTTGCTGGCGGATATAAATGCAGATAATTTGAATCAATGTAAAATATACTGTATCAAGTTTCAAATTACGCAGAATTTTTTTTGTTGACTGTAAAAAAGAAAAAACATATAGTTTCTCAACTGAGAGATAAATGTTAGAAACACTTTGCATTTGTATCTAATTCTATAACAGTCATTGTGGATAATGTGCTTTTAATGAACGGCTCTTATGCCAGTATAGTCTGGCAGTGGAGAAACTGCACAGCACATTGCAGACATTCTGTTTCCCTGAGTCTGCAGAGTATATGTGCCTATGCATGGGATGTTAGCATTAATGAAACACCCACTATTGCATCCTGTTTTAATGTTATGCATTGACCCACGCACTGTAACACATGTTCACTCTAGTGTGTTTTTCAGCGCCTCTGCACTTTGAACTGATGCACTTGTTGTACATCGCTCTGGATAAGAGCGTCTGCTAAATGCCTGTAATGTAATGTAATGTAATGTAACATTTTACTTTTTAAAATCTGTGCTTAAGTAACCTTTCACCCATCTGATCATCACAGGTCAGACTGTGTATAAGTCCCATCCATCCTGCCACTGCTAGCTAATGAGATGACAGTATTTTTGCAGAAAACATTGCCACCATTGACTTCGGAAAGGCTGAGGCGTTATTGTAAACTTTTGCCTCTTGCTCTGTGAAAGCAGTTCCTTCGCCGACACATTTATTTCCCTGTAGTCGTAATGTCCTCTCCGATCAAAGCTTAAATCAAAGCCAAAAAGGCGTTGAGGGAGGCTAACGGCGCCTGATGCTTCAGAGACGAGCTCATCCAGCTTAACTGATCTACGCTGATGAGAGACTGGGAATGGAGTCTGTGAGTTCTGTCCCTGCTCCTGTTCACTGCTGAATCCACTGCACAGCGTTATGTAATGTTGGGTTTTGTCACTTCCTACATCCCACGCACTCTTTTCAGGTACACATTATGCAGTTCTCCCCTGGCACCATCTTAAGTTCTCTAAGCATTTAGTCATCAGTCATTTCCCTCAGAAATAGAAGCCATCTTTCTTTCACAATTTGTGCATTTTGAACAGGTGTCAAGAACAAAAATAATTGTAATTTTTATCTGATGGCAGGAAGGAACATCATAATTTTTCATACCGAGCAGTGTGTCAATCATCACTGGGTTATGAGACTGACATTAAGGGTGATGGTGGCTTTCCCTTGCAGTCAGCTGACAGGTCCCCTTTCTTCTGTGATGGGTGTACACCACACACACATGCGCACACACACACACACACACACACACATGCACATGCATGCATGCGCACACACATACACACAAACATACACACACAAGCACACACACATGTACGCATGCAGGCACACACTCACACCTGCAAATACACACACACACACACACACATACACATTGTGGTTGTTGTTGTTGAGGTTGTAGTCGTGGTTGTGGTTGTAGTTGTTGTGATTGTGGTCGTTGTTGTGGTTGTGGTTGTTGTTTTTGTGGTTGTGGTTGTTGTCGTTGTCGTTGTCATTGTCGTTATTGTGGTGATTGTGTTTGTTGTTGTTCTTGTTCTTGCTGAGTTTGTGGTTGTGGTTGTAGTTAGGGTTGTGGTTGTGGTTGTATGCCATACCATAGTGAGTTGGGTGTGTGTCGCAGTTTGCTTCGTTAATGAAGACTAAAGAACGTGTGTCAAAAGGAAGATTTCATACCGCCATCGGCAAAGGGATGATTGGCTATTGATTTTAGACACCTGAGCATCAACGCTAACATCCATTTTCAGTCTATCATATTATTTACAAAGACAGGCCCACTGGTTCCAGGCCATTCCACTAAAAACCTGGCCCAAAAAGTTTACTCTATTATGTTGTGTTTATAACACTATCTAAGTGTGCAAAACAAGCTCAAACTAGGGCAGATTTGATTGAACAATGGAGGGTTTTAGATAGTGACTCATGCAACATTTATGGGCAGCGCCCCAGATTGGAAAAAGGCCGGATCACACTCAAAGCATTCCTTTCCATATGAATAAAGAGGTAAAATTACACATCTTTTCAAAGTCTCCTCCACCCCTGGGTAACATGCGCAGGAGCTGGATCTGTCAGCGGGGTTCAAGCTGATAGCCTTTCAGGCCAAACGCGACACTATGCGGGGAAAGGCAGGTCTGCGCTGTGAGTTCATTAACACTGTGGCCATTTCTGGATCCCCAAGGTGGGTCAGCATGTTCCAAATGCGCTTTCGACATCTTTACATCCTTTAAATACCCGCAGTCCAAAGTAAGGGAGGAGAGGTACCAGTTTAGGGTAACACGTTTAAAACTGTCAGAACGGCACACAAATGTAGCATAAATCGCGGACCTGGCGCTCGGTTACGGCAGGGCGTAATGTGCCCTCGGATGACGTGCCAACGCGGTTGATGAAGCTGGCTCGGAGGCTGGGGCGCGATGGTCCTTCCGCGCTCCGCCCGCGTAAACGCTAAGTGCTCACCGCTATATTCGGGGCCGTAAGCTGAGCGGCCACCTGCTCTAAGCTACATCACGCTATTTCTGCCGCTCCTCATCCTCACTGCTGGAAACCAGTGATAAACGAAGCAGGATGATTAGCGCTGGTCCTGGCAACCCGCACTGACCCCTAAACTACAACACTGCAAAGGACGCATCTATCTCACACAGGGTTGCCAGATGCTCGATTTTGGACTGCAGAGTCCGGTTTTCAAATTATGCACAGGTCTGAGCTTAAATGTCAATATAAATAAATTAACAGGTCAATATAAATGTCCGGTTTGCGTAACTGTTTGAAAATTGACTAGTAGTTTGGAATGGATTGTTTTTTACGTCTCCACTGTTACAGAAACGATTGGTTACGACAGCTCGTTTGTACGTGGATGGTGTTCTGGGATATCCGGCAACCCTGACCTCATACGCAGTGATAAAGTCAGAAAAAGCCATGCACAGATTTCAAGTCCTTTTTCTGTATCTCATTTTATCTCCGCTTAGCTTTGCCCAAATATTCAGTGTGAAATCCACTCTCGAAGAGTATATTTCACTATGATACAGTACATGATCTCAGGTGGACTCATGTAAACGCTGTTGGAGTAGAAATAATACCAAACATTTTACTGGGTAGGGAAGGCAACATTTTCTCCACCATTATTTAAAAAGAAAGGTCATTTGAGGACTGCTTCTCCTTTAGAACGACATGATCAAGATGCAGCATTGCAGCTTTCCCTGAGAACACAGAAGACCCACTTAAATTAAGCCACATATCCCAGAGCAGATAGACAAAGCCTTAAATACATTAGACAACACACTGAGCGCCAGTTTTATCCAATCCGATGTTTGAAAAGAGCTGACTTTGATATCGGCCTGTCTCTTTGATGCCCCGCCCCCAAGAGGACGGAATGTTTGCAACGCGCAGGGAAAAAAATGCGCTAATGTGGTTAATTAGCTTGAACTGCACGTTCTCCGGGTTTCTCTGGTCAATTACCCAACCTTTACACTGCCATTACTGAGGCGTCTTAATGTGCAGTTTAATTACGCTGATTGCAATTTAATGTTAATTATATCACCCATTTGTTGGTGATTTTATGTAATGGGTGTTTTTAATCCCAAAACCTTAAATGTTTATTCAAAAAGGGGCTGAGTGTTGCAGAAGCTACGGATCAGTTAAAACGGATTTGATTGTTTATGTCATATGGACCTAACATGGAGGTTGCACATAGGTAATGAGACAAGGTAACCCCATTTAGCCAATAACAAAATGGACTAGAAATTCTTGTATGTTGCTAACAAGTTGCTATATTGAAACTACAACAGTTGTCACGTACAGGCAGGCTAGTATGGAAATTTGGGTGGTGGTTGGTGGAATTCGCCCATTGTTGTGGCTTAAATATAGCAACTTGTTAGTAACTTACTTTTTTAAAGCTCTAAAATTCAAGGTTGAGATTTAACGGGCGTAATTTGTGTTGTAGAATGAAACATGAAACTCTCTTAAGCTCATGGTAACCCTAGACCTTTTGTTCTGCAGAAATCAAAATCCCTATGGCATTGGAAATCTGCCAAGGGAACCCATGCTCAAAAATACTGACTCACTCCTGGGTTTTGGGACTACTACGGTGGCACTCTACTGCTCGGGAGTTAAACCTGTCACTGTGAGGTCACAAAGCGGAAGGAGGTCAAAGGTCAGTCTTGGGACAGTCCACATCTCAGCCTGAAAGCACAGTGAAAGGTAATGAAGCACACTGGAGCCAGCGCTGCAGGGGAAGTGCGCTGGTGTGTGATGAGGAGGGGCAGTCGGTCCTGTGGAACAGGTGCAGAGCTGGTGTGTGATGAGGAGGGGCAGTCGGTCCTGTGGAACAGGTGCAGAGCTGGTGTGTGATGAGGAGGGGCAGTGGGTCCTGTGGAACAGGTGCAGAGCTGGTGTGCAGGGTTAGGAGACCACGCTCGGCTCCCTGGATTAAGCTGAACGGATTACGTGTCCTAATCGCATCACTTCATTACCTGCGCTGTGTCAGCCTCTTTTATGGCTGAGGGCCTCCTCCTTCACACGGATGGACCTCCTGAAGGCCTCCTCCTTCACACGGATGGACCTCCTGAGGGCCTCCTCCTTCACACGGATGGACCTCCTGAAGGCCTCCTCCTTCACCAAAATGGACCTCCTGAGGGCCTCCTCCTTCACACGGATGGACCTCCTGAGGGCCTCCTCCTTCACACGGATGGACCTCCTGAGGGCCTCCTCCTTCACCAAAATGGACCTCCTGAGGGCCTCCTCCTTCACCAAAATGGACCTCCTGAGGGCCTCCTCCTTCATATGGGTGGACCTCCCGAGGGCCTCCTCCTTCACACAGGCAGAACGCCGGTCATTTGAGCCTCATTTCCATCACGTAGCCTACGAAGGACAGTGAAGAAAGGAGCCGTCCCGCTGCGAGGTGCCGTGTCGTTTGATTGGTGCGTCTGACCCCTGTGCCGTAAAACATGAAAAAAAAAAGACTGAAAATGGCGTCTGAAACCGCCGGCGTGCCGGTTCTGCTGGATTTGGCGCAGGCACCAGGGCCGATATCGATCCAGACGGCAGCAGCACCGCGACCGTGCACGGACTCAACTGAAAGCACAGGACAAGCAGAGTGACAATTTTTCTGTAAAAATCTAGTGTCTAGCCATCAGAAACCAGATCTCTTTTTCAGTGGAAAATAGGCGCAGGGCCACAGGCTGTCCTGTAGCAGCTATCACGGGCTTTCCTGAAGCTTTACAAGCTGATTTAAATGCCTTACTCAATTCAATAAAATATAAGCTAATAACTGATTTTTCACACTTCATTTAACATAATGGAATCTGAAAGAGAGGATTTGAAGCTATATTATCAGGGACAATGCCAAAGTGGTGAATCAAAAGCAATTCTAATATTATAAATAATATCTTCATTGATTTAAATGGCACAGGTGTCAGGTTCCAGGGGAACAATATTGACAGAAAATGTAAATTACAGATAAGATTTATGTGAAACGACTGTTTACTCAATTCTTCCTACTGCTTAGACACTGCTAAACTCTTTAAACACTCCTGAATGCCTTCACACAGTTTACAATAAAACGCATCACTAACCACAATGTACAATACAATACAATCTGTTGGGATTGTATTGGTGTCTGAAGGTTTATTTCCAAATAATTATCTGAACTATGCCTAGCATAGAGAGTTTCACTCATTGTTTAGGAGTTGTTGGTGTGAAATTTCCTGTCTAAATCAGGAATTGCTAAATGATGATAACATTTTTTAGCAATAATGTTTTAAAACTTGTAGATGATTTTCAGTTACATGCGACCGTGCACACTATACTGTGAAATGAGATTATGATTGGGAGTTTTAATCCTGAAATGCCAGTGGCTTTGTGGAGTAACGATTGGCTGTGAGTGAGATTTTGTCGAAGGAGCCTTTCACACACCGTTAGCTCATTGTCCAGCAGCCATGTACTGTGTGTTTACATGATACATGCTGCAATGCTAACATTTAATGCTCCACATGGCCTGGCATGCACCACACAGTATTAATATTTATTTATTAATATGATTATACATTCTCAAAAATACAGCTAATGCCTGCAATAACTACAAATATGGTGCAATGGTCCATACTGTAGTTTTTTATATTACATTTTTTCCATGAGACCACAAAACATGCTATGATTGATGTAAACAGTCTTGACTTTTATTATTATTATTATTATTATTATTATTATTATTATTATTATTATTATTATTATTATTAATAATAATAATCATCATCATCATCATCATAATTAATAGTATTCATATTATTATTATTATTATTATTATTATTATATAGCAGTTTAAAAAGTGCTTTACAAACAATAAAAGTTGGATGGGGCAGATAGAGACAGCAGAACGAAGCTGAACTAAATGAAACTAAAAGGATGCATTCGCATCAGTTTAGGGCCCCAAACAGTCCCGAGCCACCAAGTGGGAGTGATTTATTTTAAAGCACTTTGGGGCCACAGCGAAATGCTAGGGCTGCCACTGTTTACATTAATCCCTCTTTCGAAGAGGAAAGGAAAGGGGGGGGGGAGGTAATTGTTGGTTGAAGGTCAAGTACCAGCGTGACCAGCATTTTTGTAGTCATAAAGCAAACACCATACACACACAGACACACACACACACACACATACGAACACACACATGGACACACAAACTCACACGCACACACATACATACAGACAAACACACACACACACACACATGCACAGACACACACACACACACACACACACTCTCACACACACACACACACAATGTCAACTCAGTACGAGAATATTAAACAAACCACTTGTGCGATGGCCAGCAGTGCCCAAATAAAGGAATGTTATCACTATGCCTTATCAGGTAATGTGAAACAATGCCTCTTCAAGCCCCTTGAATTAATCTATAAACCTTCATCAGCTTAATCTCATCTCATACAAGCCAAGAACCTGCTTAATATTAAATACAAGATCTTCAGAGCTCAGACACCATCGAGCGTGTTCTGGGTGGTAGGGCCGCAGGAAAGGAATAAGAGATCTTACAGCGCAGTGAGGCTCTGAGAAGACCACTGATTATACGTACACGATTATACATATGCAGGTACATAAATAAATGCATATACTGAGGGTCCAACTCACCAGCATTGAGTTTATAATTCCAGAGCACGTTCCTGAGCGTGTTTTATGAATACTGATTGTGTAGATGGGCAGAGAGGCCTACTGATATAGTTAAGGTGGGCCAGATGATGCAGCACATCCGACTTCCCCAGGGTTTAATGGTGTGGTGTTACTGCACCAGCAGAGGGCGCTAGGACAGAGCTGAGGCCGTTACACCCCAAGGAAGCCTTGGATTGGCTCTGCTGATCAAACACGCGACCCTGACACCAAAATGAAACGGACCCACGGGTTTGGGCTACATTACAGTGCCAGATTAACTGGTTTTATTCTGTTTACATTCACCAGCAGTTCACTGGCATTTGGTATCACAAGAACTGCTGATTTCTTTTTCTTTTTGTGAGTGACGTCATAATGTATGTATGTAAAAGTGTGTAAAAGGCTTCTGGTGTTCTGAGCAGTCTGATGGGAGATGAGAACATTTCTGTTGAAAAATTATGAAAAATGATGCTATGTAATTACTGTAATGGCCATTTAAAAAAAACATTTACTTTGCAATTACAAATAGAACCAGTAGGTGGGGCTCCTAACCTCTGTGTCATTGAAGCCATTTTTTTCGCTATGTAGCCTAATAATTGTAACGCATATCCTCATCAGAGCTAACATAAAAAAGTTTAAGTACTTTAATTTTTTGACATAATACGAAAAGTGTCTTGGATGACAAAAAGAAACATAATAGTAAAAATATGTATATATATTTTTTTTCTTTTCTTTGAATTTTATTGTAGGTTTCAGCATAATAGAAGGTATGGGTCTTGAGGTGAAAACTGGATACATAATAAATGAATTAAGATTCAATTTGTACAAAACAAATATAAATAATTAGGCCTACAAGCAAAAAGAAAGACATACTGTTGTGTTGTAGTACAATGTAGTATTGCCTCTTTGTGCACATTTTAAGCATCCCCTTGAGTTTTTTGATGCAAGGAGGAAAAGCACTTTGCCAGGTTTCAGAGAATACAGGACAGGTCTGTCTATGACAGAGTGCTCTTTGCACAAAAGAGCATGCATTTCTTCACTTGTTTTTCAAATAAAGGAGAGTGAGGATGGTTATCCCTCTGCCACCGTATCTAAACAAGTTCGTACTGTTTTTATTATTGTTGGCCAATAAAAAACGAGCATGGTCTGTCTCTTTGAAATGAAGACGAGTTATCTTTGTACCACCATAGAAAGATGAATCGTCTACATTTTTAAAATCATTAGAGCTCTGCCACTCTTCCCCCTCTCTCCTACTAGCACCAACCTGTTGGATAAATTCAAAGTCAAAGCAACAACTCCTAACAAGAAGAGGGAGGGGCCTACATTGGAAGGGAGCACATTTTAGGAGGTGCATCGACAGCATTAGAGCTGTTCTTCACTCTTCATTCTACCTTCATTTATAACTGCTGGTATGGTGGATACGCTGTCATTACGACAGTCCTGGTCATGACATGGGTCAAGGGAGTGGTGGGGTACTCTTATTTGACTTTCCCTGTTTTGGCATTATCAATGCGTACTGTTGTTTTTACCTGGAGTTTTTTATCTGGAATAAATAATGGTTGTACGGAGTGACTGATGAGGTAGTGATAGTTGGTTAATGTTGGGGGGGGGGCACAATGACCTTATCCTTCAGTTCTCCCAAAGCTCCTCCCACACCGATGATGTAAAATGTGAGCACACTCTGTTCTAAGGGGGCCAGTGGTAGTCAGTAAGCTCCTCCCACACTGATGATGTAAAAGTGGAGCATGCTCTGTTCTGAGAGGGCCAGCTGTAATCAGTAAGCTCCTTCCACACTGATGATGTTAATGGTGAGCATGCTCTGTTCTGAGAGGGCCAGCTGTAATCAGTAAGCTCCTCCCACACTGATGATATAAAAGGTGAGCATGCTCTGTTCTGAGAGGGCCAGCTGTAATCAGTAAGCTCCTCCCACACTGATGATATAAAAGGTGAGCATACTCTGTTCTGAGAGGGCCAGCTGTAATCGGTAAGCTCCTCCCACACTGATGATGTAAAAGTCGAGCATGCTCTGTTCTGAGAGGGCCAGCTGTAATCAGTAAGCTCCTCCCACACTGATGATGTTAATGGTGAGCATGCTCTGTTCTGAGAGGGCCAGCTGTAATCAGTAAGCTCCTCCCACACTGATGATGTAAAAGTGGAGCATGCTCTGTTCTGAGAGGGCCAGCTGTAATCAGTAAGCTCCTCCCACACTGATGATATAAAAGGTGAGCATGCTCTGTTCTGAGAGGGCCAGCTGTAATCAGTAAGCTCCTCCCACACTGATGGTGTTAATGGTGAGCATGCTCTGTTCTGAGAGGGCCAGCTGTAATCAGTAAGCTCCTCCCACACTGATGATGTTAATGGTGAGCATGCTCTGTTCTGAGAGGGCCAGCTGTAATCAGTAAGCTCCTCCCACACTGATGATATAAAAGGTGAGCATGCTCTGTTCTGAGAGGGCCAGCTGTAATCAGTAAGCTCCTCCCACACTGATGATGTTAATGGTGAGCATGCTCTGTTCTGAGAGGGCCAGCTGTAATCAGTAAGCTCCTCCCACACTGATGATGTCAATGGTGAGCATGCTCTGTTCTGAGAGGGCAGCTGTAATCAGTAAGCTCCTCCCACACTGATGATGTTAATGGTGAGCATGCTCTGTTCTGAGAGGGCCAGCTGTAATCAGTAAGCTCCTCCCACACTGATGATGTTAATGGTGACCATGCTCTGTTCTGAGAGGGCAGCTGTAATCACTAATGCCCAGGAGCACCACAGTGGACAGGTGATCATGTGAGCACAGAACCTTTTCACTGCTGGAAAAAATGGCCTCGGCCATCCAAGCCAATGAGGTCCGGTTTGCTGAGAGAACTCAAATCCCCACACGCACGGCAGTTTGAACAGGCCCAGCACAGCTAAGAAAAAAAAAAGAGAGAGAAAATAACAAGATATGTATTCCATCAAGGGAGCTGAGTGAAATTTCTGACATCAGCCTGTAGGGGGCAGGACTGAGCACACAGGGACACACTCCTCTCTGTGTCATGGGTGTCTGGAGTTTTCAGGGCTCTGCACTCTGGATTTTTAAGGCCTGTGATTTGGCCTAAACTTCCAGAGGAGCTCTAATCCAGCGCATTGTTAATCTGGCTGTAGGATATCCACTCAACAGGAGTGGGAAATGTACCCCCCCACCCACCCACCCACCCACCCATCAGTCAGAGCTGCCTAATTCGACCATTTTGCTCCTGTTTTCTATTCTTGGAGAAAAAGGGCCGGTCAGAAGTAAAGGCACATTTCACCGGCACTCTTGGCTCAGAGTACAGGCAGCTCAGCTTGCTCCCGTTCAGTAAGCGTTAATACACCCCCCGCGGTTTTAGGGAAACGCGACGGCAGCCAAGCCTGGCTGCACCGCCCGCGTTCCCCACAGCGTTTGGCCCGCTGCCCTCCGGGGCGGCTCCACGCACGGTGGCGTTAGCCAGCTCCACCCAATCAGAACCGGGGCCAGAGCAGACCTGTTAGAGTGCCCTAAGAATGGGCCCCCTTTACCCCACAGGCCCAAAGCAGCCCTGTTAGAATGCCCTCAGAACTGGCCCACTTCAACTCACATAGTGGAACGTGAATCTTTTATGAATGTAGGAAATGAATCATTTTCAATCATCGTGCCTCTTTGTTTACATTACTGATGCTGATATATAGCACAGTCCACTTGTATTTGAAATGTACAGTATATCACTTATCTTTTGCTGTGACATGTGATGTACTTGTTAATTTACCTACAGAGAAAGAGGCTGTGCTTGGCCTCTCTAGATATGGTAAATGGTAAATGGACTGCATTTATATAGCGCTTTTATCCAAAGCGCTTTACAATTGATGCCTCTCATTCACCAGAGCAGTTAGGGGTTAGGTGTCTTGCTCAGGGACACTTCGACATGCCCAGGGCAGGGATCGAACCGGCAACCCTCCGACTGCCAGACAACTGCTCTTACCTCCTGAGCTATGTCGCAATATACCTGCAGTGAGGTATATTAGCGCGTAACATATTCAGTAACACTTTACATTAAGTTGCAGCTACACCTGTCTAGGTAAATTGTTACTAATTAGCAACAACAAGGTTGCTATTTAGGTTGTTATTGAGTAACTCAACAGTTAGCGGCATTCTTAATAACACAGGAATATGTTTGCATATTTGAATTAACTCATAGGCCATAGCTTCATGATACACAATAAACAAAACCTTGCCTGTTAATTTCACAATGTGTCTTCATGATACGGAATGGTTTCATTTTAGCAGGTCAGATATAACACGAATGGCCTTTCACACTGTGTAATTAAGAATATACCGTTAACTGTTGTTCCATGTTACCTATGTCGGAGTTATTCAATAATAAAGTCTCGCTACAAAACTACTTACAATTTAACGACACAGATATAGCTGCAACTTAATGTAAAATGTTACCCATAATCCCACTGATGAAGTACGATACGTTTATCTTTACACTCATGAAAAACCTTAAGCAAATACCTTTTTACGGCTGTAGTAACCATCTAATGATTATTTCATTGCATGCCTAAAAAAAACCTTCTGAATATGATTTGGTGCATTGCATGATGTATAAGTACTGTAAATAAAAATTTAAATATGACATACTAATGCATTTCAAAATACATTTCTAATCATGCTGTGTCCACAACATAGTACACCATGAATATCATCTTTCGGTGTTGAGGACATCCTGGCAGTCTAGGGAGATTTCAGGGTTGCATTGTCCCTTAAGGACACGTCTGTACTGTTATAAAGCGCCTGTCACTACTCATAAATTCAGAATGACTCTTTTTTCATACATAAACATAATCAGTAAATAGTAATAAGATTTTGTGGCCTTTTAGAGACTAAATCAGTCTGACAATAAAAATGAATGTTAGATTCTGATATTAAACATATTGTAGATGAAGTGAATCAAAACCAGTTTTCCATTAACCTAGTTTAAATAGCCTGTTATAAAACATGAGAAATTATACGACCTTGATATCAAACCCCAATTCAGAACACCTCTATTTTTTATCACATATTTATCGACTATATTCTAAATGTATATTGGTAAAAGCATGAACCATATAGACATATCTATGGTATCTAGTAGTAATCAAATATTCTTTCCATACGGGCAGCCAAGTACTTTCAATAAGCAGGGAAATTAAATTGAAATCAGAGCAGATATGGACGCCACACGCCTGTGCTACGGAGAGAGCTCTCGTTTTCCTGGCGGCAAGCTGGCGGGGGCGGACCGTCTGCCGTAACCGCGTCCAGCCCCGCGGCTAGCTGTCGCCTCGTATGGATACGGGCACGGTGCGGGTAGATAACGAGATTACCGGGCGTTCGCTCCGCTGCTCGGCTCGGCAGCTCCTCCTCTCCCGCCGGTGGGGGGGCTACGGCCGCACGCAGAGGGTTAATGCTCTGCCAGCGGGACCCAGTGCCTGCGGGACCCGGTGCCAGCGGCGCCGGAGCGCTAACAGATTTCTCTTATCTCGCGGCGCGGGGGCTTTGCATAAGCCGCGGAGTTCGTCGTTTGCCAAGCTCTTTGTGTCAAGCTGACAGGTGTAAAGAGTTGTCTGTGGCAGCTAATTGCAGGTACTGAACATATGTTACCAGAGTGCATGCGTGTACTCAAGCATGGTGCCAGGGTGTCATGCACTCAATGATGTTGCCATTGTTGTAGTAAGTATTATTTTTACCTGCAGTTAGTAACAACAATAGTGTGTGTTATATTGTTATACTATACTACGCTACACTGTGATACACTATACTATACTATACTTCGTGTTTTCTGTCCTGTGGAGGAATTATGCTTAATTTCTGTTCTGTATCCAGCACACTGAAAAATCAATTCTTCAAAATATACTACACACACAGCCCAAATTAGTGGTTTACAGATAATAATGCGGTGATGTCACTCTGTAAATGTGTGCCCATTTGTACCATAGCCAGTATTGTCCATTGCTCTGGTTAAAAAGCCTGACTGTAATGTAATGAAATGATACATTTGGTTCCATTGCTTCCATTAACAGAAGACCCACCAGAAATTGTCATATTTACTACAGAGTAACATTACAGTATGATAATCTTTAGTCTCTTTCATTTGGTTTTACTTGGATCTTGCTGGATTACTGTGCATCACAGAAACATGTTGAACAAAGCCCTGGTGTAGAAGCCATAGGCGTAGATTTCAGGGGGGACGCAGGGGATTCGTCCCCCTCAATATTTAGAACACATGCATTTGCCCCCCCCCCCCCCCCCCCCAATAATGAAAGAAGCATTTCCACCATAACTTGATGCAGAAAATTGGTGCATTTCAAATTCACCAGAATGCACAAAATTAAGTGTCAAAATTTCCTGGGGGAAGACCCCCAGACCGCCCGCTTAATGTGTCGTCGTCCCCCAATGTTCAAACGAAACCTACGCCACTGGTAGAAGCATATGACGATGTGGCCTCATCAAGCCTATGCATTGGTTTCAGAGGTGACTCTCCATTGCAGACATCAACTCAGCGCTTCTGCACCACAAGGCAATGGGATGTACTCCTTCCCAGCCAATGGGCGGCTAGTGATACAGCCGAAGCCCGAACCTGCTATGTCCAAGCTTCACGGCCCAGCCTGGGCTTGTGCTAAACGCCCCTACTCAGGAGCACGTGCAGGACATGCGCTGCAATTAAGAGAGGCATTCTACACGTGACATAAATGGATGGAGTGGCAGGCACAGAAGCTCACTGATGCCTTTGCAGGAGTCGCACTTCGAAAGCAGAGTTAAAATGAGCAGCAGGTCCAGTAGTGGATGGGAGAACCTCAGAGAAACTACCCACTGGAGCCAACCCAGAAAACTAAACACTGAGGCTCTTGTTGCCAATGGGGAGTAGATGTCAATGTGACATCCAAGTGGCGTCACAGACATGTTTTAAGAAGCAGGTTTTAATTTTTCAGATCCTTTTGCAGTCAACTGCCAGGTCAAATACACCAAGGCATTTCCAAGGTTTGGGATAAACTGTTCTACCCAGCAACAGTGTTTTGCTATCAGCCCAAAAAAAAAAAAAGTGCCTAAGAAATTAGCTTACAGTCAGCCACCATTATTTTCATCCCAACTTAATATCCTAAATCAACAAGAAGGCTTGCAAGCATATACGAAAATTATTAAATAAGAAATGCAATTTTAAACTGGAATAGCGCTTATATTTACTTGTTTGGGACCTTGAAATGCTTGCAAGCCTTCTTGTTGATTTAGGATATTAAGTTGGGATGAAAATAATTGCCTTTTAATTCATAATTTTTTTTCTCCAAGTCAGTGAGGATCCGTTGGAAACAGCTGCAGGCCAGTTTGCCTAATCTGGAAAACTAATCACAACCCACCTGCAGTGATTGATGCTGGCTATTATATGCATGGGAAATGATTGATGAGGAAGCTTCATATGTTGCTGCAGAATAACAAAAGACTAAATATAAATGATCATAATGCACTTACCAGTTGTGAATAGTCTGTAATGAATTACATGCATTAAGTCGTCATTTATTATGATTCAATGCATAAATGTAATTGTAGTTCAATAAACTGTTGTCATACAAAGAACAAAAAATGATCTTCATAAAAACAACAATAAAAATAAAAAAATGAACGAAAAAATTTTGGACACAATTAATTACTATCAACATAAATAATGTCTATGCTTATAACAAAATTGGGATTAAAGAGCAGTTAGTTTTTCATCAGCATGCAGGTCCAACAGTACAGAACAATATCAGTCAGAACCATAGCGACGGTATACTTTGTGTGCTGATTGGCGTTGGGGTGGGGGGTGGGAGGTGGGGCTGTAACTTGCTGATAACTCACATTTCCATTATTAATTATTTAAGTGTGTAATTGTGTGGCACTCATAATTAAACTTTTTTATTTTTTATTTTCAGAAACTTAATTTGTAATAAATTTCATTTATCAGTGTAATTAAATTATGTGTGAATGCACCCCGTTCTGTCATTCTGAGCTTTAGAATAAAACAAACTATATCTAAAAGCTGTTAGTATCACTTTCCTGCACAGAACACAGTCAACAAATAAACAACAGACTGGTAATTATAATGCGCCTTCATACTGTTGACACACCCTGTTAGCGTATTGTTTACCAGCTGAATGTTGTATGACATATTTATTACGATTGAGGCACATAACTGTCAAAGCAAATGTGCGGTGAACTTTGGTAAGAGGAAGCAAATGGTGACTCGATACATCAGTAGCCATGCCACGGAGAAGCCAAGGCTGTGATACTTCATCCAGTCCCCAAATATCCACAATTTGGTGATTTTTCTGTCAAAGATTCTCAGTCAGTCTGCTGTGCAGTGTGTTGTTTTGTGTCATGTTGTGTTGTGTTGTGTTTGTTATGTTATGCTATGCTATGCTATGCTGTGCTATGCTATGCTATGTTATGTTATGTTTTCTTATGTTATGTCCGTTCTCATATTATTACAGGAGAAGGGTCTTGAAGGTGTATTTTGAAATGGGTGTACTACATATGGTGCTTTCTGACTGATCATGGTCTGCAGTATGATGTTAACTTTAAATCTTCTAATAAGTTAAAATGTGGTTTGCCTTCAGAACTTTCACTTTAAAATCACAAATAGTGTCTTTCTTCATAACAGTCTGACATGTTAACCTTGGTGAGATGAACATGAACAAAATGAACTTGCATTTCAATGTAATAAAAGTTCAAAAAATAAATACATAAATAAATAAATAAATACTATAGTCTGGGCTGTGATAATACTGATTTCTAACTCAATTCAACAGAGTAACTTGATTTTTACTGTTTCGGTAGACCATCAGACCAAAGTTTAAAGAGCCACTGATGTGGCATTTATTGCTTCCCTTATCCCATTAGTGATCAATGATCAATACTTTTAAATTATTTTATTGACTTGCATAAATGTGTGCTGAGACAGAATGAAAGTAGCAGAATGAAACTATGAAATTATTAAATGAAATGATCTGAAATGATCATAGACAACCTTTCTGACAATAAAACGTACCTATCTGCTACTGAATCCGTAACCTGATCTGATTTGATATTACAGTGTACCACTACACTGTCACTTCAAGTGATGTATATAAACGAACCAGGAACTGCTGCCGTTCAGACGAGTGCTCCTGAGGGAGGTATGTACAGGGAAGACAGACAGCAAAAAAAGAAGAAGCATTTCAGTGATGGAACATTCAGATCTGTATTGCTCTCATATTCCATGACCTTCCTCTCAACAGTTTGTCTGATAGTTCTGCAGTTCTACAATATGTCTTTTTCTTTCTTTTTCTTTCAGTCCTCAGCAGCGCATTTCCTTGCCTCTGGGGTTGGGGGGGGGGGGGGAGTAGCAGTAAATTCCTATTGCTGGTCTTCAGGTCATTTACATTATATAATGCTCCTTTTCAAGAACAGAGTTTAAGAGCGGAGTTTTATTTTTTGCTTCAGAGACGGGCCCCTGGAAAGTTATGCTGAGAGGCTATTGATGTCCGCAAGCTTGCTTATGAAACCCGACGCCCACCATGTGCAGCTCCCATAACACAGCATCCAGACAGGAAAGGGGCCCTCGCTAGGTGATCATCTGATCCCCAGTATTTTTGCACCCCCCAAAAAATATCTTGGTCTGCCAGGCTGCCCTGCAACCCAGGAGCTGTAAACAATTTTCTCCGTGCCCCCGTGCACTCACCCCAATAAATATGTTCCCCAAGCTCGGGGTGGTTTCATCGCAATGTCCACTTGTTTCCACATTTAACACCGTGTTTCTATTCTGGGGGGACGGGGGAGCGTTCCCTGGCTACTGGTTCTGAGGGCATGCTGAAACAGGTTGCGTGCCAGAGCGCTGAGGTCTCCTGTAAGAAAAGTCACTGGGTTTTTTTTTCTTGGCTGTTGTTCTGGCTGCAATCATCTAGAGTACATCAATCATTCGAAGCTATGATCACTGTATCATAACACATATTACAGTTCTGTCTGATTCTGAGAAGATAAGCAGAATCTGTATGCAAATATTCTCGTCTTTATCAGCGAACGTGACAGCAGAGGTAAATCAGCTTCGCGCTGTTTAGGCTAAATTATTAACGTGTTTTTTTCCTGCAAATTTTGTTTAATAAAATGTTCTGCATATATTATTGGTCATTTTTGCCGGATTTGTTTTGTGTTATTACTCCTTTTGTCAGATTTGTCACGGAGCATTTAATTACCTCTAATTGTGTAAAAGAATTCATGGAGCAATACGTAAGCTAGCGCAGAGAGACCGTTGTCTTTACAGCCGTGCATCGTGCCTGTTGACGTCCTTGGAAAGGATACGAACTTGATTCGGGTTATATTTAATTTTGCCTACATGGCCGACGGCTAGGAAAGCAGACGTGACATTCAAGCTGACAGTGACGCTTCTGAGTGACAGACGGAACGCTACACTCCGAAACTGCTGACTCAGCCTTTATTCCTGCCGAGTCAGAGCCGCGCGTCTCTCTGGACTTCCATTATCATACATTTCAGCTTCTCTCACAAATACGGCCCCTTTACACAGCTGCATACTTTATCGAAGCCACCAGGGGTTACGTGAGGAGGCTCAAAGGCGCAAAGCCAGAGTCTGCCGCGGAATCAAACTTGAGACCTTGGAGTTACAAGCCCAGGTGCCACAGCATTGTAATGCGTTGATGTCCAATTCGGCCCCTTAACAAAACCTCGCGTTGCCTCCGTCCATGGCCTGGTCCAGCAAAGAGCGGAAGGAGTGTTGTCAATTTAGGGTCTTTGTCGCTGGATTTAGCGACTTTTTGACTTCCCTAGCGACAAAAAATGTAATCGACCAACCCTAGTGACGCCATTGGACGTCATCACGCAATCTAGCAACTTTTAGCGACATTTCAGAGAGCCAATAGCGAATTCTGTTGAGATTTTCTTGGCAACACTGAGCGGAAGCGCAGGAAAACAGGGGAGAAACAGCAATGCCTGCTGGGAAACAAACAGCACAGGTTGCATATTTTCAGGACGTCTGGGGTCTGGGGGCAGCCATTTCCTAAACGAATTAGCCAGCCGGAGGATTCCTCCCTCCCCTGCAGGTTTCCCGAGCGAACGCTTCGTTGGCTTAGCGGACGCGTGCATCGCCCCGGCGGGGCCTGCCAAACGACTTCCTCTGTCCATCACTGTCAGCGCGCGGCTCTTCGGGGACCACTTCCATTCGATAGCGCGCGGGCAACGCACCGCGATTCACAGGCACATCAACTGGCTTACAGCGTGCGCCCATTATCCTTTTACTGTACAATATGTATTTACACAATTCCCACAAGTGACTCTCCAGGAAAAAAAAAGCCTGAGTCAATATTAAATACTTTAAGAGCCTCGGTATGTGTTTCCACATGTTAAACCTGGAGGTATCTGTTGCATAGAGAGGAAGGGAAAAAAATCTGAATAAAGAGGTTTGATAAAGGTAATTAATTTTATTCTCTTGTCGTGGCTTACATCTGTAGTTACGTATGCACATTTTCTACTTTTAATATCATGCTTTTGTAATCTGCATACAATTCTGACTTACCATTGCCATTTGAAGGAGGTAGTTGCAATGAGAAGATTACTGTAAGATAAGAGATAAGAAATTACACACCCCCAGCCCTGCTTATATAAGGTACGGTGGTGCAGTGGGTAGTCGCCTCACAGCAAGAAGGTTGTGAGTTCAAATCTCGGCTTGGGGCCTTTCTGTATGGAGTTTGCGTGTTCTCCCCCTGTCCGTGCAAGTTTTCTCCAGGTACTCCAAAGTAGGCTAATTGGAGACTCTAAATTGCCTATAGGTATGAGTGTGTGAGTGAATGGGGTGTGTGCCTTGCAATAGATTGGTGACCAGTCCAGGGTGTGTTCCCTCTTGCCCAATGCAAGCCGGGATAGGCTCCAGCACCCCCCGCGACCCTGCTCAGGACATGCGGGTATAGATAATGGATGGATGGATAGTCAATGTGTTGTTTATGGGACGGCAGTACAACTGCACTCAAGCGAGACTCTTCAGGAAGAGTAAAACTGTGAACAGTGCTGTGCAGCGCACCCTAATGTTGGGAATAATTAGGCTACACAGAGAACATGGTCCTGCTGCAGCTTCAAATGGCTGATTTATCTGCATACTTGCAGGGGCCACGTTCAGAGCTTTATTAAACGAAGCACACAGGGTTATAATATTTTAATAAATATTAATATAGTGCCATGTTGCTGTGTGTTTGACTTTACTAAAGGACATTAAACGCTGAACGGTCTCCGTGCAGCCAGATGGTCTTCTTTTTGAGAGAAGGCAGAACAAATCCTAGCCTAAGAAATTGAAACTGTGTTTGTTATCATTTAGGGCAGAATAATTCAGGTGGTTTTGCTGAAACTGGTATAGCCATCTTCTAGATATTTTTTGATCTCTAAAGAAAATTCCTGATTCTACACTCAAAGACTGTCAAACCTTTTTTTTTTTTTTTTTTTTTAAGTATTGATCTCCCTCCCATTCTTTATTCAGCTATATGGGGATTCTGCCATACCGCTTTCACCTGTCCATGATCTATAGCAGCGGTCTCCAACCCTGGTCCTGGAGAGCTACACGGTCTGTTGGTTTTCATAGTGACTCTACACTTCCATGAATCAATTATAGCAGTTGATTGAACAGTTAACTCAACTCACCTAGTGTCTTGGGTCTCAGTTGGGTGCTGATTTTAAGGTGAAAACAAAAACCTGCAGACCCTGCGGCTCCCCAGGACCGGAGTTGGCCACCCCTGCTATAGGTGTATGTGTTACGCTCCCTTGCCTTGTGGAGTCAGCGTGCCTGTCTCAGTCCTGCAGGTGGAGCTGATTAGAGCTTGATTGCCTGACGATGCACACCTGTGTCTGTCTGACAGCCCAGTGGATAAAGCCTGAAGACACCTCAGTTGAGATGGCTTTTTAAGAGCTTCCTTTCAAGATTCCCATTGCTGCCTTTTGTAGTACAATTTGCAGCTGCTATGTTTTGTTTTCTGTTTATGTTGGTACTTTTCTTTTGTAGATTGCAGGTGGTCAGGCAGTTTCTTTTCTTTCTTGTTTTAACACATTTTTTGATAGTTAGGCCAGAGTAGGTAGAAAATTTGCCAGAAGACTCACTCCTTTTGCTTTTCCCTGGTAGTGAGGTTACATTTTCTTTTTGTGAAGCCAGGTATGAAGGCC
Organism: Anguilla anguilla; assembly: GCF_013347855.1. Lineage (NCBI taxonomy): Eukaryota > Metazoa > Chordata > Actinopteri > Anguilliformes > Anguillidae > Anguilla > Anguilla anguilla. The sequence goes on from NC_049215.1 coordinate 10,508,325, forward strand.
TGACCTACTGTCTATTTGGATTTAGACACCTTGTTGGATGTACTGTCTCTTTATGCCAGTCCCTCAGCTGAGCTACACCAGGGCTGCCCAACCCTGTTCCTGGAGATCTATTGTCACCCCAACCCTACCGAGCACACCTCATTCAGCAGCTAGAGATCTCGTTCAGCTGATAATTAGTAGAATCAGGTGTGCTAAATTAGGGTTGCAGTGAAAACCGACAGGACCGTAGATCTCCAGTTGCAGTGTAGCACTGAGCTACACTTTCACCAGCTTCCCCCTGGGCTACTCAGTGTTCATATTGATTCTGTTGGCTATTTCTATTAGATGCAAGTCTATCATTTGGAAAATATCAGACAAAATACATGCAAAACTATGTTCAACAAGTCGTGGTTCTTTCTGTCAACATTCCCAGTCTGGATGCAAATGAGCGGATTAATTTAAGTCGTATTTATTGCATGTGAGATGAAAATGTTAGAAAACTGTTGAATGTTTAATTCATTCTCTGCCGATTCAAGAGGAGATTTGAACTTAACCGATGGGTCAAAGTGTTATGCGATAGCCAGGAGATGTTCTGCCACGGGTCACAATGCATTCTGGGCTTTCTCAACTAGAAAAACTGTCCGTGAACACCCCATTTATTTTGAGCTGGTTCAGTTTGTCCTCTGGGGGTTCCTTCAGACCTGACCATAAGGTATCAATATTGCAATTGTCAGAGGGAGGGAGTCTGAAAACTCAATTCCTTGCATGGATAAAATTATTGTGCTTATTATAATTCAAATGCAGACCATGTTATTAAAGTTTTGCCACCGATGCGCACTATGCACATTTTCCAGACAGCAAACCTACAGCTGTCCTGAAATGCAATTTCATGGAAATATTGTACGTTTTGCCAGCTTTTCTGCAAACACTAATGTTGAACCACACACTGGGTGGTGCCAAATTGGAGCTACATTGGAGTACTTAAAGTGTGCAGTCACAGTCAAAACTGATCCTAGCCCAGAAACAGGCTTACATCTTAGATGAAAGTCATATTTCTATGTCAGGATAGTATGAAGTATTGAGAAAATGTGAAAACCCATGAACAAGCATAGCAAACAATTACATATTTTATGAAAAACAGAGACTCTGAGCCATTGTCTGTTCCTCTTGTAAAATACAGTATGCTCAAATTTCCATTGTACTATGAATAGTTTTTTTTTGTAACCATTGCAACCAGCTTTAAAAATCTTTTAAAAATTTTTAAAGCAAAGCACAGCATACCATAGTCTCTAAAGGTTTCTCAATAAATGGTTGTCAAGCCACTGTCAAGGAAACCCAGTTAAATTTCCGTACATTCATTTGGAACAAAGTTGAGTTCTGGGTATACGACTCTAGAATCGATTTCACAATTAACTGAGATCTTTTCAAACTCCGGGAAACAATCTCCAATCTATAGACCAGTGGTTCTCAAACTGGGTCCTGGGGGACCACTGTGTATGCTGTGGTCTGTGTATGTATCCCCAGCCTTATCCAGAAGAGAGTCTTTGCTGAGCACCTTGATTAGCAGAATCAGGTGTGTGCACCCAAACTGGCCCTTTCTGGATAAGACTGGGGCTCTAAAACATGAAAAGCACATAATTAAGAAAAATTAACAGCTTGTTACAATTCTGGGATTGCAGTAGTGGTTGGAATGAAACCAGCATGCATGTTGGTCTCCCAGGACCGAGTTTGAGAACCACTGCTCTAGACCAATTTCCATTTTACCCACCATCTCAAAGGTCCTCAAAAAATTATCCCACATCAGATTGTTAACCTATTTTCACAAAAATGACATATTTAAACACCAATGTGGATTCAGGAAATCATGTTCTGCGAACATGACCATTACCCGTTTTACCAACGCCTCATTCCGCTGTCTGCTGGCTCTGTGCAAATTCAGAGAACTCCTTCTTGCCCTGTTCACTTTCAAGGGGATAAATGCAAATCTACTGTGAATTATATCACTGAGTTATAACATTGTGTGCTTTCATATATCTTGGCAACTCCACTACTATTCTGAATAAACAGGAAGAAGTAAGCCCGCCATATTTGCATACACAATTACATCCATTATCAAAAGTCAACCATCAGAATGCATGGCCACGTAGGGCTGTTTCTTTCAGGCCAGTGCCAGCCGCGCACAGTATACTGTATCTAGACCGGTTGTGCTTTGAAGGGCACTGTTGCATTAGCAAGCAACCCTGTCCTTGACGTCTAAGAACGCCCATAAATCTAACAGGAGGCATATTAACACAGTGTTTAACCTCTGACAGTCCGTGCAGTCCTATTTTTAGAAAACCTCTGGAACGCGTTGCGTTTCATAAATGGAATCCGGAGTCTTAAGTGGGAATTTTCACATCTGAACGATGCTTTTTAAACAGATCCATAATGTCTTTTAATGTCTGAATGATGCTTTTTCGCAGATCCATAGTCCCTGAAAGCAGTCTTACTCTGATAATTCAGGGAAGACACTCACTTCAGTGCCTGTAATAAAACCCTCACCTGTGGCCCATTAGGAATGTGGACCGCATCACCTAAGCAACACTGATATAAACACCATTAACTCAGGAGACTACAGTGATCCATCACGCCGTTAGACACGGCATTAATCATCATGTGTTTCTGTGCTACTCCCCATGTTTAATATCACGCATAACACTAATGCGATATTTCACTGCCTTTCAGTCCCGTGAGCTTTGTTATAGCGCCCATTGTGCTCCGTCCGCGAATAACCAAGTTAACGGACTTAAGAACTGATATGACAATTAATCTTTTTCAGCTGAATGTACTTGCTTGTGTGTTTTGAAGCTGAGGGAACGAGGTTCAGTGACACTGACAGGTCATTTTAGATGAGTTACAGTGTATATGCTCACGTTGTGTCCAGCTACTGAAGATAAATAGTAAAAATGCATTAAGTAAAAGTCGTATGACATTAATGGCTGATATTCAATTCAGTGTTTCTCTGGGACCCATAAACAGCTATAACATGACAGCTGAACATGGTTTCCCAGAATGCACTTGCTCAGTTTGCAATAGGCAGAAAGAGGTAAATAAAACATAAAGTTCCATATACTTCTGTGCTGTCATGTCACTGAATGAAGTATTAACTTTTTAAAAATCTGGTCTCAGCAAGCCGTATCACTGTATTCAGTGGAACACAGCCTTTTACAGACATACTGTGTAATACATGTGTAATTTCATGGTTAACCCTGATCTGGGATATCTAACCACCATGTGTTTAAATGAGCCACACTTGCCGCAAGGGTTTCGGTGTCAAAATTATATGGCTTCCTGTTTCAAAGCAAAACCTCCACACAGGTCATCGAAAACATCCAGTTGGGAGGTTCTTTTTTTAAATCAAGGCAATTACTGACGTTCTGTATCAAGTTCCAGTCAGTGTCAATCAGCATAATCGTAAAATAATGATATGCAGCTGCCGATTGGCTCCGCCTCTTAAGGCGAGGCGCAGACTGGGCCCCACAGACGGGTGCTGACTGCGCCCGTGCCCTCTGTGCCCAGCACCCGCGCAGAGCCTCACAGAGGCCCCCAGGGAGGGAGGGGTTCAGTCCGCCAAGAGCACAGCATGGCATTGCCCACCAGCAGTCCCCGCTAGCTGGTCCGGCGTCCTCAAGATGGCCTAACGGGCAGCGCATGTTTAAATTAGAATATTGAATAACTGTCTGTTCCTGGGTTCTGCGGGTGCTTTTATTTCTCAGTGCCACCCGTAGTTTCAACATGAGCCGCGAAATCTGAGCATGCGGTACCGGAGCGGGTTCCTTCCCCGTCCGCAGACCGCGGACCCGTTTCATTTTAGCGAGGTGCGCGACGATCCCGCGCTCCGTCTGATACACCCAGCCCTCTCCGAGAGGGGCAGCTTCCGCCAATCTGGCTAAGCCAATCGGGCGGCTCACGCGAGACGAGTCCGGGGCGGTCTATGGCCAAGGTCTTCTATCTGTTTCACAGGCCGGGAGCGGAGGGAAGATTTGCGCTCGCCGGAAAAAACACCGGCTGTCTGACTCCTCTCGTCTGACCAAAATACTCCCACCAGCGCCGGCGTGCCCGCCAATTACCGTGAAAGGGACGGGACGATACGAACAAAAGATTACAAATTAGAGCGGCCCCCGGCGAGCGAGTTTCGGCGGACGCGCGGCGGATCCGCTGACCGTGGCGTGGTGATTTACAGCGCGCCCGAAACTCGCCGTCCGATGAATATTTTAAACGCAATCCGAGCGCAATTTATGCATTCCTGATTTTTTTTTTCTGTAGGATGTAGCGGCGGCGATGGGCTGAATGAAGAAGCTGCCGCTTTATTCAGACTCTCTGGAAATGAGATTCAGCTCTGAACAGAATTAAGTCCCTTCCTGGCGAGGTGATGTGAGGTTATGGTGCTATGCGAGGGCTCTCGCTTCTGACTGGTGAGGAGAGAGGGGGGGGGGGGGGGGGGGGGGCGGCGGGGGGGGAGAGAGGGAGGGAGGGAGAGAGAGAGAGAATGAGGAAGAGACAGAGAGAGAGGGAGAGAGAATGAGGGAGAGGGAGGGAGAGGGAGGGAGAGAGAATGAGGGAGAGAGAGGGAGGGAAGGAGAGAGTGAGAGAAAATGAGGGATAGGGAGGGAGAGAGAGGTAGGGAGAGAGAGAGATGGGGAGAGAGACGGAGGGAGGGAGTGAGAGCGAGAGAGAGAGCAAGAGAGAGAATGAGGGAGAGGGAGGGAGAAAGAGAGAGAGCGAGAGAGGGAGGGAGGGAGAGAGCGAGAGAGAATGAGGGAGAGGGAGGGAGAGAGAGAGAAAAGGATGTGTAGAGAGAGAACCACTGTAACCAACAAGAAATAGAAACAGAGGTGCACTTCCTCACCGAAAGCAATAAAGAAATTAGATTTTTAAATTTAAAACAATCCATCCACATTTCCCAGTTACTACAAATCCTCCTTGGAGAGGAAATGTGCTGTACAAACTTGGCAGCACAATATGTAGACTCCTGCCACAGATGGAGGGACAGCAGTGACCCCTAACCCCCACCAACTAATATACACATGTATCTGCTTTTAATTACATAATGTGTCTTTGTATCTTTTATCTACAGTATTATAATTATTGTTTATTATTATTATATACTAATATACATTTTATGTCTGTAATATTTTTTTTCTCATATTTATTGCTGTTGTTATTCCTGTCATTGATGTTATTCTGATTGATTATTGTGCTATGGCAATACGTACCTCAAAATATGTCCTGCCAATAAAGCATTGTGAATTTGAATTTTCGAGAGAGAGAGAAAAAGAGAGAGAGAGGAGAGAAAATGAGAGAGACGGAGAGAGCGAAAGAGAGAGGGGGCAGAACATGAGAGAGAAATGGGGGGAGAGAAAGAGAGAGAATGAGAGCGAGCGAATGAGGGGGGGGGAGAGAGAGAGAGAGGCTCGCATACTGTTCATCTGCGTCGGTGAGCGTTATGCGGAGCACTCAAACAGGCTGAAATTGCAGGAGAGTGGCGTGCGCCTGAGACACTTTCATCATGTTCAGCAGCAGTGCGCTGAAATAAATAAATAAATAAAACAGACATGGCGACACCGCTGCTCTCGGCACGTAAAGGGGGTCAGCCTGCCCTCCCGTCCACCTCGCAGTACAGGCTGCATACATCAGCCTTGGGGACTTAATTACATCAGCAGGAGGCTCATGGGATGTGGCTGAGAATGCCAGCACCGACGGGGGGACGCCAGCACTGTGGAGCCCTGTGTTTGGCATGGCTCACTGTGTGTGTGTGTGTGTGTGTGTGCGTGTGCAAGCGTGTGTGTGTGTGTGTGTGAGTGTGTGCAAGCGTGTGTGTGTGTGTGTGTGTGTGTGCAAGCGTGTGTGTGTGTGTGTGTGTGTGCAAGCGTGTGTGTGTGTGTGTGTGAGTGTGTGCAAGTGCGTGTGCAGGTGTGCGTGTGAGTGTGCGTGTACAGGTGTGCATGCGTGCGTGTGTGTGTGTGTGTGTGTGTGTGTGTGAAGCCCAGTCTTTGTCGCTGCCCCTGATTCTTAATGAGTTGCAAATATGACCTGTTTCATACACTGCATCTTATTCTACAGGAAGTCAGAGCAGAGCTCCTTCAAGGAGAAACAGTAGTAAGGGGAGAGGGAAGGAGGGAGAAACAGAGAGATGGAGGAGTGAGGAAGGGCAGCGAAAAATAAAAATGAAAGAGAGGGAGAGCAGCGTGTTCAGATCAGAGAGGGAGAGAGACAGACTTAACTTTTTTGACTTTTTAAAACCCCCGTGGGAGAGAGAAAAGAGAGAGCCAGAACAAGAGAAATGGAGAGATCTCTCTCTCCGATAGAAAAAAAGCAATTGCAGCTCAGATGCTAAATGGCCGTGTCCTCTGCCCCGCCGTGCGCTGAATGACACGGGTCCTTGGGCAGAAATGTTACATTTTTCTATAAATATTATGTCCGGCTCAGTGATGGGTGAAAGGACGGCGGAAAGGTGTCTGCGGCGGGGAGAATGCAGTCACCTTGCGGCTGCTCGGAGGGAATTAACGCCTTACGTAACCAGGCAGAGACACAGCGCGCAGACCGCACTGGGAACACAGGAAGCTCTCCCTCCCACTTGCACATCGCATTAATACTGAACTGGGTGTGTTGATGTATGCGCGTTTCTGAGCTGGGAACAGCGCACAGGTTGTGACGCCGAGGCGTTCATCATCGGCACAGGTGTGCCCTCACACCTGTACCTGTCCACAGGACCACAGCTTCTCCTACTTGAAAATAATTAGAAATATATACAGTTTAATGCAAAAGTATTGGGGCCATAACACTGCTTGGGTTCTGTACTCCAGCGCACTGAATTTAAAACAAAACAACGAACATGGGCTTAAAGTGAAGGCTGTCAGATATAATTTGAAGGTATTTACATCCATAATGGGTGATCTGTGTAGGAATTACAGTCCTTTTTATTGTTTCATAGTCCCTCCATTTTTAGGGGAGCAAAACTAAATGTTATCTGGAATTTCTGCTTCTATCTGTTAAAACTCTAGCGTTGTTCAATAGAAATAACAATATTCAAAGTACGGAGATATTTCATCAATATTTAACGGAAACTGAAAGTGAAGAACAAAGCTAAGCATGAAATGAAAGTTAAAGGCTAAACAGGTAACAATGTGTTTGTATAGGTGCAAATGGTATTATATGTTACTGAATACTGTCACAACTTGCCATGTGCACACAAACTGTAGGAAATAAACTTTATTGGAGGGCACGGTCTTAAATCTGCCAGACTTGCAATACACGTCATGCAAAGAAACATATTTATGTTGGTTGTGAAACAGAAAAATACAAACCCAACAGCTTGCCATGTTGCAACTTCCACTTTCCTTGAAAAGCATGTAAAATTAGGCAACAGGATGCACCTCCCTCTGAGACACAGGCATAACCAGCAGAGCTGCAAACAGTTAATCAATTATGAAATGAATCATTTCAAATTTTGACACAGCAGTTAATTGGCGTTCTAATTGAAAATCCTAATCGTTTCCCCAAAGCGTACGTCGGCAAGAGCGTTGCTGCGGAAACGCTTCGAGGGACAGCTGGACTGCTGGGGCCACTGCAGATAAATGGGCTTCCTTCTCTGAACATCGTTATTTCTCTGAATGTTTAAGCAGTTGGGAGGACATAATACAGAATTTACTTCATAACGAAGCCCAGCGTGAGGAAATGTCTGGGAGACTGGAATCATTGTCGGAATATTGTTCAGATCCTTCTTTGTGTCAATTAATTGTTCAGGGTTTCTTATAGATATTTTACTCAAAGATTCTCAAATATTACAGGCAAGAGTAGGCAATAACAAAATAACCGATGGCTGCAGACCCAATGTCAGGAGAAGCGGTGTGACAGAGCATGCTTAGAGTCTCTCAGTGTCTTCCAGTATACCAGTATTGGGCCCATGCAGGGGGGGCTCTGGGTGCCCAAGCACCTGCCCCTTTTGCCCCAAGTGCCGAAAGTGCCCATCTGATTTGATTTTTAAAAACTGATATGAGCGTTATTATTATTGTTGCTGTCATTCATTTTTATTCATTCATTCTGGCAAATAACATATTCTGTATAGTATTCTGGGTGTTGTAAACTGCTTTTCTAGGTTGGTGTGCCCTTTTATGGAGCACCTGCCCATCAAGAGCTCTCTGCACCTGCCCGATCAGCACAGGCACCGGGGCACCATCTGGGTCTTCCTCCATAGCAGCAGATCACTGGATTTTCACGCCCTCATTTCTGCAGCTATAATGGAATGGGGTGTGCGAGCCAATGGCTGAATCACTGATTAAAGCGCGCTCTCTCTAACAAATGGGCTGTTTCGGCCAAATCAATGATCCACTCATTCAACTGATCTTCAACATCCGTTTTTACTATAATTTCACTTGAGGATGACAAATCCATTCGATTAATTCGACCATCAGAGTCCATTCATCAGAAAAACATTGAAACGATGAAAATATTAATTGTATGAATCATGTAAAGAGGTGGCATTCGGTCCGGCGGTGAACCGGATTGGTCTCGGCAACGCCGTCTGGTGGAGAGAGCACACGCACCTGGGTTGCGTTAACAAATCAGCCCAGGTGATTAAAGGTGCGTTCCTCTCCACAGTTTGGGGCCGAGACTGGGAGCACACACTGAGAGTCTTTGAGTTTGGTTTATCAGCGCACAAAAAGACAAAGGAGGAAACTGGCAGCTGAAAAGTTGGCCAGTGGATCCCAGCGGCGAGCTGAAAAGCTGTTGCTGGGTTTTGCTTTCTTTTCTCTTCATTATTTTATTTTGTTGTTTTAGAACCCGTGAGGGGAAAGGGTGAAGGTGTTTGATTAATTTCATTTCGTGTTGGTGTGGGTGCGCTCGCTCTCTCTCTCTCTCTCTCTCTCTCTCTCTCTCCATGCGGCAAACCACGGTCCACTCCCGGAACTGCCGCATCTCCCTCCCAGGGGTGTCACGCCGGCGTGTGGCAACACTGAAAAAGGCTACGGCTAAACGCGGCGAGCCCTCGCAGTTTTCCGTCGGGAAGAAAGCGCACAGGGGGATGTCGTCCCGTTGAAGGCGCCCTCTGTCATTGTAATGGGCCGTGATCATTGGCAGCACCGAAACGGCGGCGGTTTGAGTCGGGCTGTGCGATCGGCGCAGCGCGCGCTCCCACGCCAGGCAATATGCTGCCCCTGCCATTCGGTGGCTGCGCCGTTCCGTTTGTACGGGCGGCCCCGGCGCCAGCAGTTACGCGGGATCTGCTGGCGCCCAGCGCCGTTTGATTGCACGCCCACGCTCTCTCCCTCTCTCTCTCTCTCTCTCTCTCTCTCCCTCTCTCTCTGTCTCCCTCTCTCTCTCTCTCTCTCTCTCTCTCTCTCTCTCTCTCTCTCTCTCTTTCACTTTCTCAGTCCCGCTGCCAGGTCGTCCTCATCTGCCAGTTCCCTCCTCCCGTGGACGTTTTTCGCTTCCACAGACGGCGCCGTTTCCCGGGGAAGGAGCGAGAGCCAGCAGCCGACGAGCCCGCTGCGAGAGAAATGGCCTCGGGCCGCGGGCGAAGCTGCGCTTTCTGTCTGACTGCCGTGAAATTACATTTCTCTGAGCCCCTCTGTTGTACAGGTGTCTGAAGTTTTTTCTTCTTTTTTTTTTCATCGTCCTGTTTTTCTCTGTAGCCCTATCTTTTAAAAATAATTGTCAGAGTGTGAGATCAGGGCCAAATTCAGCACTCGTATCAGATTAAGAGCGCTGATCCGTGACCAGTTTTACATTTTAGCTCATAATAGAGAGGTTAGGATGTGGAGTGGGGCAATCTGATCCGAGATCAGTGCATCTCCACTGTCCGTACTGAGATCCGATCACAACCCAATCTCACTTTCAGCTCAAACAAGTGCAGACAACATCCTCCGCTCCTTAGTGCACAAGTCCACTGAAAGATACTGTAACTGACCCATTGTAGGCTAATATTACTGTGTTATGTTTGTAATAACAAAGGGTACCATGAGAGATAATGGTGGCCGTCCGTGAAGCTACACAAACACATATTTTCAATTACGTAGCTGTTGCAAGGCTAATTGAAAACACATTTGCATGTGCACTTAAACGTGTTAAATGTGGTCACAGTTGGAGGTGGTTTGGGCGACTGGATCTCAGTTCATCCTCAATGCATCTTGGGATGCATTTACACCTGTATTCGTATGTAGTCTCGCGCTATCCGATTCCAATCCCATCACCTGACACGCATGCTAATGCCAAGGTTAAAGGGGGTCTGTGAGTATCAGTCCAGTTCTTTACAGTTTAGGTCTTTTTTTTAACATTGCAGACAGAGAAGTGACCACTCTTTGATTCTGTTTATTTCCACACTCCTCCCTCTGTGCGGGTCATTAACAACGTTATTAACTTTCAGCGAACACTAGCCTCAGCGAGTCCTTTAAACTCGGACCCAGCCGGAGGGGTCTTACACTCAGCCGGGCTTTCAGTTAGAGCGAACCCGAATCCGCAAGGATGTCCTCAGTCCGGCGGCCATAATTTGGGACGGCCTAATTGCTGGCAGAAGAGCTAGTTTTCCCCGCGCCCCCAGCTGACTGTCGGGCCAGACGAGGTCCCGCACGACGGCCCTTCAAACGCACCCCGTCGCCTGCAGGGGCCCGACGAGGCCAGGCGTAGCGGCTGGAAACGTGTAACGTTACTCATTACCAACGCTGTCGGTCCTCAGGGCAATCAAGACCGTCGCGTCGGCTCGAAAAGGCAACAATGGATCAGAGAGCCGGCTCGGCGGCATGAAACAGCGCTCTGTTCAAATCTGGACAGCTTCCCGGCTGAAATCCCCAAAACAAACGCGCCCGTTAATGACAGGCAGAAACTTTTGAAGCCGAGCGCGAGGGGTGCCAGGTCCGTCCTTCGGTTTAGAGAGAGGACGGGACGGCGGTCGGGAGGGAGGGACGTCAATGCGCCTTCTGTTTCTCCTCATTAGGACACAGGATGGGAGGACAGGGTCGTCGCCGCCCACACAAACGGCATTATTCCCCCGCACAGAGATGGCTGGGGGCGGGTGGGGGGTGGAGGTTAAGGGGGGGGGGGACCAGAGAGTCAGCACAATTCCTCCCCCAGGCAAATCCTCCTTGTTTCAGCCTGCCTTCAGCCAAAATGGGACACGCTCGTCTCAACTGCCCGCTCATGACCCCCGTCCCCGTCCCCCCCGTCCCCTGATCAGGACCCGGGGACTCCTCTGTGTTCCCGACGGAGATTCGGCTCACCGAGAGGCCAGCAGAAGGGGAAAAGCAGGTGCGGGTTTCATCACATCGTCCAGAGTGCTCTCTGAAGTGCTCTAAAAACAGCGCGGCTTCAAACGAACATTTTCTGTTCTTTTTTTCCCCTTCGGAAAAGCACGTGACGTCCGATCATATCGTACCCGTTAACGACACACAAAGGCCCCGTCCCGCCGCAGCAGCGGGAGACCCGGTAAATAAACCAAATAAATGAAACGGGTAGACACGGGGGAACGGGGGCGAGCGAGCTCGTCTCCCTCGCCGTAAAGGACGCGTGCGCGCGCGAGCGAGAGCGGTTTCGGCACACGCGCGGCGCGGGACGGTCTCGTTGGCGGCGACCCCAGCCGGCGGAGCGCGAGCCAGAAGAACAGAACGAGAGAAAAAGGAGCGAAGGAGAAGTGTGAAAAGACGCAGGGACGGGGACGGGGGGGGTTGGGGGAGGGAGGGAGGGAGGGAGGGAGGGAGGCTCAGAGAAGAAGCGGCTTCTTTTCTTTCAGAAAGCACGCCAGCGCGGATAGCCAGCCCGGTCGCGCCGGCTGCAGCGCCGGCTGGTCTCCGGCCGCAGACGGAACGCGCTCCCCCGGCCCCGCCAGACGCGGACGACGGGGGTCACACGGGGCTCACCAGTCCGTCTGGTTCACGGAAACCGCCACGCTCGCTCTGTTTCTATGGGCCGGGCGTGCGGAGACCGTCTGAGGGTGGGGGGGAGGGGTCGGGGGTTCAGGTGAAATGGGCCGGATCCAGAGATGGAGGGCAAGGTGTCCGCAGTGGCGCCCCCTTATCGCACCCGGATCTCCCGCCAAACGAGCTGAGGAAAGGGGGGGGGGGGGGGGGGGGGGGGGCACAGAGGCGGGAGGGGGGTCAGCGGGCGGGGCAAGGGGGTGCAGGGCGTAGACTGTGAATATCCTTCTCACCGCACACTGCCGGATCACAAGCTCACGAGGGAACGCCAGGATCCTCTCGCTGTAATCTGTATTCACACAACCAGGTAGCGCCAGGATTCTCGAACAGGACAGAGCGTCCCAAAAAATGGTACGCGTGAAGGCCCCGAAGGCGCTGAGATCACGCGTGTAAAGCCGTCTGTGTGTAAAGAGGTCCGGGCTCGCCCGGGCGATGCGAACGTGTGGTGCGGCGGGCCGATCTGCCGCTTCAGACAGGCGCCCTGCGGAGAGGCAGCCACGCGGCCTCGCCACTCGCGGGCGGCCCAGCAGCCCTCCACAAATCACCCTTTCATTCACGCGGCGAAAATAGAACTGTGCGGTGCCCTCCGTAATGTTCGGGACAAAGGCACATTTTATTCTTTATTCGGCTCTGTGCTCCACAATTTTAGATTTGCGGTCAAACAATTCACGTGTGGTTAAACGGCCAATTCTCAACTTTTATTAGAGGAAGGGCGTTGCTACACGTTGTGGCTTCACCATGTAGAAATTGAAGCATTTTTTTTATACATAGCTCCCCCCATGCCAGGGCAACATAATGTTTGCGACATATTAAGGTTATGTAAATGAAAGTAGGCATGTTTAGTACTTTGTTGCATATCCTATGATTACAATGGCTGTTTGGAGTCTGTGACCCATAGACATCACCAGGTGCTGAGTGTCTTCTCTGGTGATGCTCTGCCAGGCCTGTACTGCAGCCATCTTCAGCTCCTGCTTGCTCAGTTTTCAGGATAATCCAGCCCAGTTTCCACCTGCACCGCATTTTTTGAGCTGTGCACCCCTTGCCTCTGGTCAGAAAGATACCAACATTCAGTAGCCACGCCCAGTGCGCCCACACGCCACGCCATTGGCTGCAACCATGCACCATGTGACATTGATTCCAGAAAATAGAGCCTTATGTTTCCTCTTCAGCACATGAAATTTTCATTCAAAGCATATGAATGGTCAATTGGATTCTGATTGGGTGAATGACTTAGCCAGTCAAGAATTACCCTTAGCTTTGAAAAAACTTCTTTGTTGCTATAGCAGTGTGTTTGGGACCATTGTCTTGCTGTAAGATGAAGCGCCTTCCAATGAGTTTGGAGGCATCTGCTTGAACTTGAGCAGATAAGATGTTAATCATCAGTTACACCATCACTGAAGACAAGTGAGCCAGTACCTGTGGCAACCATACATGACCAAACCAAAACATCCCCACCACCATGCTTCACAGATGAGAGGGGGGTGCTTTGGATCTTGGGCAGTTCCTTCAGGCCTCCACACTTTGCTCTTGCCGTCACTCTGATACACGCTAATCTTAGCCGCCTGAATAGTGTTCCAGATCTGTCGGACAGGTGTTTGGGGGCTCTTCTTCATTATGGTCAGAATTCTTCGGTCACCAACTGTAGAGGTCTTCCTCGGCTTACCAGGCTCTTTGCAATTAACGAGTTCACTAGTGCTCTGTTTTTTTATGATGTTCCAAACAGTTGATTTTGGTAAGAATAAGGTTTGGCCTACATCTCCTGATGTTTTTCTCATTTCTCAGCCTCATAATGGCTTCCTAGACTTTCATTGGCACAACTCTGGTCCTCATGTTGACAAATGTCCATAACAAACTCCAATCAAAAGGCAATCAAAATCCTAGAATCAAGACTAGATATTGAAAGCTCTGTTATACCTGCACTAAGGAAGCAATTGAACAAACCTGACTAATCAGAAACACTGACGCCATTTATCTCAAACATCGTGATGCCTGCAATGGGGGGCTATGTATAAAAAGTACTTTATATTTATAAATATACATTTATATTTTTGATAAAAGCTGAGAATCTGCACTTTAACCACATGTGAATTGTTTGATTACAAATCTAAAATTGTGCAGTACAGAGCCAAATAAAGAAAAAACATGTCTTTGTCCCAAACATTATGGAGCTCGTTGTATATCAAACGATTTCACTTTTTCATTTCATATGGATATGTTCTGCTGATATTGTAATTGCTCATCGCAGCTAAAAGGGGCGTGGTTCCCCTCCCCGGGGTGACCCCCACTTTCGCCTCCCTCCTGCCGCGGTCCACAGCGTTCCCCAGGGTGAGAGGACGTCCCGCGGGTGCCTCAGAAGCCCCCCCTCCTCCCCCCAGGCCCACTTCCGCTTCCCGCGGCCGCGCGCTCCGACTCCGCCAGTGTCGCTCACGGCAACCGGGACGCGCGGTCCTGAACCAGAGCCAAGGCTCATTCGTCACGGCGACGAACAGGAGGGGCGAACAGACGAGCGGGGGAGGAGGGGGGGGCAAGAGGGGAATAAGAAGAAAGGAGACCCCATAGACGGGTTATGTAATAATCTGTCTAAAAAGGAGCCATCGGCCATTTATCATTTCACCATCCTTTTCCTTTTCTTTTTTTTGCTGCCTGTTTGACAGGCCGTAAAGTGGGACAAAAAGGACCATAATTCCCCATTAGTGCCTCCGAGCAGCGAACATCAGCCCCAATGGGGGGGGGGGGGGATGCTCTGGCTCGCTGCATGTCACCTGTCCCCTGTTTTGAGTAAGGCACACCCTCAGTCTGTCCGTCTGTTTGTCTGTCTGTCTGTCTGTCACTGAGAACCACGTCTCTCCCTGAGCAGCGCGAAAAGCATCTCCCGTTCAGTTCATCGCACGCGGCGAACGTCTTCACAGCGAACGATGTCAGAGGTCTGAATTGCAATTCGTTCGCCACACTTCGCGCGCGCCGTCCTGAATGCGCGCTCGGAAACTTCACCGGGGGAGGGGGGGGTGCGCGGAGAGGGCGTCCGCAAACACGCCCGCGAGAACCGCTGAAGTAGCGAGAGAGAGAATCGCTCAGGGAAAGTGTTTGCTTTGGTACGGCACCGACACTAATAGCGCATCTTTTACCGAGCAGGAACTCTAAGTGCTGCCGAAGTCGTCTCGAGTGCTCTCGGTTAGCTTGTCTAAATCTGAGATGTTTTCATGAGTTGTTGATCGTTGGCTTTTCTCTCTCGGGCTTCTGTGAACAGCACGGGATAGATGGGTAATTTTTGCCTTTGAATGCACCACCCTCCTCATTCTTCTCAGTTTCAGTTTTTTTTATTTTTATAACCGTGACACTGTTCCTTTTTAGGGGGAAAACACGATGAGCTCCTCAGAGCGATCTCTGAACAATGCTGGAAAATTCAAATTATGAAAACCCTGAGAAAGAAAGACATATCTTCGTTTCCTTTTTTTTCAAATAAAATACTGTGGTGCAAGACGCAAAATTCCATCTTCCATTGTGGCAGTTCGATCAACTTTGTGTGCCAAAATATTTCTCAGCCATAACCACACGTGGGCCCTGGTGCTCCAGTGTAGATTTCGGCTACAGGACTGGACCCTGCCCCCTACAACCAACCCTGGTTCGCCTCTGGTTACATTTACTTTTCTAATTATGACCAGGCTGTGAAATTATCGGGCGACACCGTCATGTTTAAAATGGGGGGGGGGGGGGGGGGGGGGGGGGTTGATCATCTAGCTGAAGCTAATTTGATATTTTAGGCTCAAATTAGCCCGATAAAAGAGGAGCATAGCAAACTCGTGATGGTGCGTGTGTATTTCTAGAGGCTGGACGCTAAGTATAGCGCTGTCAGCGTACAGTAGCGCTGCCACGTCTACATGGAAAGAGAGGAGAGGAGGGGATGCTGTTCCCGGAGCAGGGGTCACATGCTGTTTATTGGTGTTCCAGGGATGCGTGGACTGGCGTTTGGGAAGATGACATGGCCTAACCTAATCTAACTTCCAGTACATCTTCCTCTCTCATCATAAACAGGCCCCCTACTGGGAACTGAGGCATTCTGGGCCCTGCTGAAAGACTGACATCAGCAGGGAAGCATTTCAGCGTGACACACCCCAGTCAGAGTTGTCGTACGGCATATGGTCGGTGAGAGGGAACACTGAAAAGTTCACGCCCCCGATACTGCTGGCCCTATTTAATCTTCCCATCACCCGCATTTCCCTATGCATGTGACTTACCGTATCGAGCGTCGCTATCCTGGAGGGGAAAGGGAGCCCCTCCTCCAGTTTAGAACATATCAGTGACACACAACTCCACTAAAATGGAAATAAACTACTTGAGTCACGAGCTTCTCATTCTCCTGAGATCCAGCAAAAGAAAAGATTAAGTATTTCAATTTTTGGACATAATACAAGTGTCTTAGATAACAAAAACATGTTGCAGTGAAAATATTTTTTTTAAATATTACCTTTTTCATTGAACGCCCCTTGTAGTATGGGTTTCAGCAGTGCAGAACATATGGTTCCTCAGATCAAGACCAGAGAATTGCTGGGCCCTGGGGGAGCGATTCTCTGGTCTTGATCTTCGGAACCGTATGTTCTGCACTGTTGAAATCTACACTACACGGGGTATTATGTCTCAGCGAGCAAAAGCCAGAATCTTGATGCCCAGAGGGGTGGAAATCTAGGTTGAGAGACGTTTTGACATAAACGGATTAGGTCACCTCCAAATAACTCAGGTTTTATGAGGATATAGACTGGCTGGATATAAACTTTCACTTTTGCAACCAAACGTAGCCGCCTTTTCACCTGAACGCCTAGTTCACGTTTCATCGACTTGTCACCACAAAAACGATCACTGAAGACTAATCTCTAAGGACGAACATTCAGGAGATATTATATTTTCAAGTGACAGTACAATAGTGAATGCAAATTGAATCTCATGAGAATACAGAGCTGTCCATCGCATTTGGCAATATTTTTTATTTTTTATTTTATTTTTTAGTCTGCATAATTAAATCCTCAGAAAATCAGTCCTCCTGACACTGTGCTTGGTTAATTTCCATATTATACGTCATCATCTGTCCCTTGGGGTTGTGATTAAGGACTATGGTTACTACTTCATACAAGCTATTCCATTTATAGGACTCTTTCCAAACTCTCATTCCACTGGAAATGAGTGGAATACTATCTGAATCCATCCAGTTGTTCTTCTAAGTATCTAAAGCAAGCCACTGACTGTTGGGATGAGGACTGTATACATGTATATCAGACAATAAAATTATCTGATAAGAAAGCCTGAAGTCAGCAGAGTAGAACGTTGAACCTAATTTAGACCTGGCACAGGCTCAAAGCCTACAGACATATGTTGTTTATTTTCGTCATAAATAGACTGACCACTTTCACTGGCAGATTAAAAGTGCAAAGGTTACCTTAACCCGTGACTGCGCAGTGTTCATGTGACTGGGTTGATTAGGGAGATCTACTGATAGCAGCACAGGAAAAAACTGAAGGCATTGTTGCACAGAAGAGTTTGGCACACCAGCCTCTAACGCACAGGTGCTGGGTAGAAACGCAGAGAGCTTCCTCCACAACATCACATGGACCACAACACGTTCAACAGTTACCCTCGGGAAACCCTTGTCCTTTGCGATTCTGAAACTAAAAACGTAAACCAATTTATTCTGTCTCTTACAAAGCTCTGAACGTAGATCATAACACAAACCAGCATGAGGCTCGGAGCTCAGCGTGGTACCGATGGGATGTCGTCTGAGGTTGCTGGAGGAACTCCGCCTCCAGAATCCAAAGCCATTTCCTTTCCAGGCCTGTGCTGTATGCAGGGGATGACTCTATGCGAGAGCAAAAAAGGGAGATTCTGCACGCATTTTGCGTGGAACCAGACCAATCTAGTCCGATTTCTATTAAATGGCAGGCTCCCAATTTTCACACGGAAGGCGCAATTGTCAAACTCTAGTTGGTGACTCACAGCGATTACTCACGGCTATGGAAAATTAAGCCATGTCCCACTAAATTTGGGCAATTTCATGACTTAAGGCAATAGTGCCCCAGCAGCGCAGTTGTAACAGAGGTTGGTGTAAGAGGAATGCATTATCTGCGAGTGTGTTTCAGCTGAATTTCACAGAAGCCGTTTCCGTTGACCTGCCATTTTGTTTCAACGAAAACAGAAAATTCTGAAAATTCTTTTAGCAGAATGAAAACTGACATTGGACCTTCCCTCCTTTGTAATCACATTTGTAGCTGAAAAATGCAGAATATTGAGTCAAATGCAGACAACAAAAGCTGATGGAATGTAATAAACAAAAGAAAATAGTTTGGCTTCCCAAATCATGTTTGAAAAACAAATTAAATAAATGAAGCTCAGGAAGAGAGATGTATTTGGTTGTTCATGAGAGGGGTGCTCGTTTAACCTTCAAACTTACCAAAGAGTTTCAAGCTGTTACTGTACATCCTATCAGTACTTGCCATCAAACACACTGGGTCACATGGGGCGTGAGTCATGTTGTGTGCAGCAGACACACACTAGTGTAGGGTTGATCTGTGAGATTGTAGGTGTGACAGGATTTTGAACTGCAAAGTCAAAAGTGCATTGGGAGGCACTGTGGTTTTTTTCTCTGTATGCTCTTTGGGCTGCAAACTATTGTATGAAAGGTGCTCTATAAAAAAGTGTATTATTATTATTAGTAGTAGTAGCAGTAGTAGTTGTAGTAGTAGTAGTTGTCATCGTCATAGTAGTAGTACTATTGGTAGTAGTCATAGTAGTATTAGTAGTAGTAGTGGTGGTAGTAGTAGTAGTACTAGTAGTAATCGTGGTAGTAGTCATAGTAGTAGTACTAGTAGTAGTAGTGCTAGTAGTAATAGTCATAGTAGTAGTCATAGTAGTAATACTAGTAGTAGTAGTGGTAGTTGTAATAGTAGTAGTGGTGGTAGTAGCACTAGTAGTAGTAATAATAGTAGTACTAGTTGTAGTAGTAGCGTAGTATGCTTGCTGCAATCATTAAAAGTGCGTCCAGGGGCAAGGTACTTAACCTGCATTGTTTCAGTATATATCCAGCTGTTTAAATGGATGCAATGTAAATGCTGTGTAAAACGTTTTGTAAGTCACTCTGGATAAGATCGTTGGCTAAATGCCACGTGCTAACTCTGCCTCAGCAAGGCCCAGTGGTGTTGAGCTGAAGCTTTGAAAACCGCATGCGTCCGTTAGCCGTCAGCGCCCCAGCACTGCGGCCGTATTTACCAGTGTCCAAACAGAGCCTCGTTCACAAAACATGCCAACGGTCAAATCAAAATCTATGTGTGTTTGGAAACACGTGCAAAGACATGCACAGGACATGTTTCTGTTTAGAATGCTTTATTGTTCATGCAAATTCATTTAAAGCAGTTACAGACCTCACTGGAGCCTATCCCAGTGTGCATTGGGCGAGAGGCAGGAATACACCGTGGACAGATCGCTAATTTATCACAGGGCACACGCACCATTCACTCACACTCTCATGCCAACAGGCAATTCAGGTACGTCTCCAGTTTGCATTTGGAATCCCACACGGACACGGGGAAGACATGCAAACTCCACACAGAAAGGCCCAGGCCAACAATAACAGAATCTAAGGTCTGCACATGTTTCATGAATCCCACATCAGTTTTTCTTTTGTAGAACTTTTATTATTATCCAGCAGGGAGAATGACTGATTGTGGGACTGGAGCAATTGTGATGACAAAATAGGCAGGAAAAAGATGGAGAGAAAAAACCACAAAATAACCCAAGCCTGGGGCTTTGTTGTGTGGACGCGTGAAGAAGTATCTGAATTCGGTGTGTTTACATGAGGTCAGACAGTGAAGAAGTTAAAGTTTTCAAGGGCTGAGAGTCTGTGGTCTTGGTGGTTAAATACCGTAGGGAACCATGAAAAGTGCCAAACTCTCAGTGCTGTATAAGTATGGGGCATGCCTCGCCAAGGCGTACCTAACTTGGCAGATGGCACACCTACCATTCCAATTAATTTTTAAATTCCTTCTGAAAAACACCATTGGACATGCATTGGCTCGCATTAGTCTTTTAAGCAATAAGCAAGGAACGGTATTGTTTGGTTACAGCCCTCTGTCAAATACGTTTGTCAGGGTCTAGAAAAAGATTTAACTCATGTAAAATAAGCTAATTTCATATAAGCTAATAAAATATATAAATTGAAAAGGCTTCAATATTTAATATTTAGGGCTAAAATATATTATTTAAAAGGTTTAAGGCTATTCATTGCCTTCTATTTGTATTTGGAAACTGCACAGTTGTGCCTCTTCTTTTAAGTAAAAATGACATTATTGAGAATGTATTATGTGCTGACCATACACAAGAAGGTTAATAATATGTTTGTCTTTCTATATATGTATATATATATATATATATATCTGAAGTGACCTTTTCCATTCTGCCTGCTCGTAAAAAAGAAAATCTGCCTCTCTTTGACCGCGTCATTCAGGGGCAAACGGCGATAAATCCGTCAGAGCCGTGATGGAGGAGCTGGTCGTTTCGACCAAAGTCAAGCGGTTACGGCACTGCCCCGTTCATATTTCATCCGTTCTCCTCCGCTTCAGATCCCACCCCCGTCCCCAGAGACCCGTCCTACAAAATTACACCTAATTAGATCTCAGTCGTAACACCGTTAAAATTCTGTAAAGGATAGGTTCGGTATCGGATGGGCTTTCTTGGAGGGGGAAGACCGGGGGAGACGTGTCCCGTGCGGTCGAACGGTAGCTCGCGATCGATGGGTCGAGAGATTAAAGGAGGAGGAGCAGCGCTGGCTTCCTTCAGAAAACCAGGCGCTCGCCAAAATAAGATGTCAGCGTGTCTGGGCTTCCACGGGGAGATGTGGTGGCCTGGGTTCAGACGAGGACACGCGAGGCTCGCGCCAGGGTGGGGCGATCCGTCAGGCTCCGGTCTGTGTGCTGCGAGCTGTTTCTGCGGAATGGCCTCGCAGAAAAGGGAGAGCGCCGGATCGGCCATTTCATCCCACCAATCATTATGAGCACACGCAGTAGCTGGAGGAATGTGTTATGCTAGTTTAGGTATGATGCGTGAATGACATTAGCTTGCTTGCAGCGCACATATCGCAGTAGCCTGATATACTTCCATATTTCAGACATATAGCCTAGCCTTTTAAACTGACAAAAGGGGAGACCACTTTATTTGTATTAAGGTTTTGCCATTTGGCAATGAATTGCAGTACAAAACTGCAGTGGCAGTTTGTCCTGAAATAAAGCAGACATCTGAATGCACAGAAATGTTTGACTGCTGCAATCAAAGCACAGCCTTACATTTAATGATGGTTTCCATTCATTCACAATGGCCTGTTTCATCATCCCATCATCTATATTAAACAATACTACCGTGTGATCTCCCTCTACAGTCTGTTTTAATAGCACCCTGTGAAAGAGGCTTAGAAGCGTCCACATTTTTCAGTAAAATAGCACTTCCTTTCCCTGTGACGGCCTCCTTTTCCAATCAGTTGCTCTTGCAGTCCTTTAAATCTTGGCTTAACTATATACTATTCTCAAAAATGCAGTTGTTGAATGTTCAGAGGATAAACTCTCACACGAGCTTCATTGGAAAAACCTTTTTCTTGCAAAGCCTATAGTTGTAAATTTGCATAAGCTGCTTGGAGTTCTTGAGCATTTTAAAATGGCCGCCGCAGTGACTGTTCTATCCCACTGAGAGGCTCTCCCGAACTCTGGCTGTAATATAAGGCACTCGGCCGAATCAGACTCATCTGTAAGAGCACCCAAATGACAGACTCACTCATTTTCCCATAAAAATGTTGGAGTTCATCAGGAGTTTTATTACTCTGGACTGTAAATACCTGTTATCTACAGGATATCAGATACAGTATATCCTGAATCCAGGACAGCTAGAAACCCACCTAAATGCCCCAATGCTACATATTGCTGTGCTGAATTGTGGGGATGAGCAAGGGCCCATTGCTCTTTAGAACCCAGGGTCCAGGGCCTCTATGGGTTTGGCGGTGTGGTAAGGGTGTGGACAGCCGAAAGGAGAGCATGTAACTCAGGGGGAAATCTGCACTTCTGTGCCATGTGACACAGGACTAGTCCAAGGCGGTAAGCACCGTCCTGGAGAGTGGTTAGGGCTAACTGGCGAGCATCATCGTTGGGATGTCTGAATGGGCATCATCATTGGGATTTATGAAAGGGCATCATCATTGGGATGGTTGAATGGCCAATGCCACTGCTGAGGTGGTGTAATGTCTGATGGTTTCCTGGTGGGATTTGTCGCAAGGTAAATCTCAGAGCTGGGACGGTCCTGTTCCTCGTACAAGGAGCCTAAGAGAGCAGGAAGGCTGGGTTACCTCCTGCTCGATTTCTCAAGGATTTCTCTAAACTGGCTTTGTGTGGCGAAAGGCCTGTTCTCCACTGTTCGCCTTCTGTCCAAAAGAGCAGTTCCCTCGTCATCAATGGCTGCAGGTTAAGGTCTTCTGCAAGGGGCAGGGACCTGACAAGTTTTCTTTGATTCTTTTCTTAATAAGACGATAAAAGGTGGATTATTGAGATAATTTCTGAAGTATGGAAGAAGGCCTCAGTGTGCAAATATGTCAAAGAAATATTCAATATCAAAGCATCAGTCTTTTCAGGCAGATAATGTGGAAGCTGTTATTTTTCAGTACGCCGACCGTGAACATGGAAATGAAAGACCCATTTTGAGAGACATTTTCTGTATTTAAAGCCCACAATGAGGCAGTATGATAGACGTCACCCTTTGATTTAATGGAATGGGAATGGTATCTTCTTGGCACAGAACACAACGTCTCTCTCCAAGTAAAAACAGAGGAGGAATGGTTGTGGTGAAAGGTGATGAAACCAAAGTAGTCTCTCGGTTCTGGGGTGAGCTAGGGAAAGTCCCACACTTCATTCCAGTCATTTTATTTTATTTATAACCGACATCGCAGTACCGGTGTTGGCTTCATTGGACGGCGAGTAGTTAAACCACAGGTCCTGGATTCAAGCCATGGAGGGCCGCAGTATCGGCTGGTTTTTTTGCGGTTTCCCTTCAGTTAGTGCCCAATTGAGGCCTTGGAAACAAGGTGTGCGGATTCCCGAGCCAATCAATGATTTAAATTAAGCACTGATGCTGAAACCCACCAAAAACTAGTTAAAATTGAATTCCTGATATCAAGAATCCCAATATTAACTAGCGAAAATTGAATTCATGATATCAGAAATAGGTATTTTAACTAGTTGAAATTATATTGTTGATATCAGTAATTTATTTTCTGATATCAGAAATTGGCATTTTAACTAGGTCAAATACCAACTCCCATTGAAATGAATGAGAAAAGCCTTTTAAATCTGACTAGTTAAAATAGAATTTCCGATATCAAGAATTGTCATTTTAACTAGTTAAAATTTAATTTCCGATATCAATAATATGCATTTTAACTAGTTAGAATTTGAATTTGCGATATCCTCTAGAAATGAATTAAAGCTAAAATGGCTTGCCATACATGTTTGGGATAAGATGATGCGACCACTGTGCTGTAAATCTGTGAACTATAACTTCTGACATGGGTGTGGTTTTAAAAAAAAACATAATATATATTTATAAAACCATATAATTTCAACTAGTTAAAATTCTATTATTGATATCAAAAATTCCAATTTTAACTAGTTAAAATTGAATTCCTGATATCAAGAATTCCAATTTTAATTAGTTAAAATTTAATTCCTGATATCAAGAATCCCAATTTTAACTAGCGAAAATTTAATTCATGATATCAGAAATAGGTATTTTATTTTAAATCTGACTAGTTAAAATAGAATTTCCAATATCAAGAATTGGCATTTTAACTAGTTAAAATTTAATTTTCGATATCAATAATATGCATTTTAACTAGTTAAAATCGAATTTCTGATATCAGAAATGCACATTATAACTAGTTACAATTGAATTTCTGATATCAACATTTTGCATTCTAACTAGTTAGAATTCGAATTTGCGATATCCTCTAGTTAAAATTCTATTATTGATATCCAAAATTCCAATTTTGACTAGTTAAAATTGAATTCCTGATATCAAGAATCCCAATTTTAACTAGTTAAAATTGGATTTTTTGATATCAATAATAGAATTTTAACTAGTTGAAATGATATGGTTTTATAAATATATATTATATGGTTATATATATATATTATAAAAACATAAGGTAGATAAGATTTCAGTCAATTAAACTACCCCTCACCTCTCTCCCACCCCCCATCTGCAAAATGATTGGGTGGACTAACAATAATTAATTGTAATTAAAGCCAAAGGAGGCATCTTTGAAGAAACTCGTGTCTGACATTATTTTTAAGTAGTACTCTTATTTTTGTGTTATTGCAGGTAGGAATTGGAAAAAGATGTTTACACTTTGGTTTGTTGTTTAGTAAATCCGCATATACTGTATTAACTGAATACTTCTCTACCTGAAGTTGTTTTTTTAAACTACAGGTGGCCTAATACTTTTGGCCTGTACTGTATTCAGGTTCTTTCTTTACTAGGGAGGGTAGTGTTACCATTGTGCCAGTGCCATAGCTCAGGCTTCTTACAGTCCCTGGAAACAGCTCACTCTCACAGCCTGGTACACTGGGAAAAGGCCCAGAAGCAGAGAGAGAGAAGCATTCTGGTCGTGTTCCAGTTTTACGTGTGCGTGCTCGCTAATCTCTTATGGATTTTTCCTCTCCTCCAGCAACTATTCATCTCTGACAGTTTACAAATGGACCTGTTCTACAGCTCCTCCTACTTACCTTTACAAAATTTCAATTCTTTCTATGATGCTACAAATTCTGCAGTCTTTTCAGACTATTCAACAATAATGTTATTTGCAATAAAATAAGCCATTGAAATGCTTTGCTTATTATACATGAAACTATACCTATGAACTGGTGCATAGTAAAAATTACAGCAATTCATAATGCGTTGTTAAAATGTATTGAAAAAGCTTCAGTAAAACTATTTTGCCAAGATGTAAATCATTCACTGGTGTTTCTCATAACATAAACATAACACTGAGGTCGACAATACTGATCTTCTTGTTGTCAGATATTGTTGCCCCCCCACCCCACCCCCCAAAGTCCATGTGCACCCCCCGCCCCCCAAAAAAAAAAATTCCTCAATAAAGGTTATACCTATAAAAAGTAAAAAGATGCCACACTGTCTGTGATTTGGACATGAAAGCAGACTGCATAACATATGCAAGGGGCTAACAGTACCCCCCCCCAACCCCTTTTCAGTGACTCTGAGGAGACTTACATGGTGCCCTATTCGTTTATTTTACCAGGTAAATGTGTTGAGGACATACTCTCTTTGACATCTAAGCCCTGGCCAAATGTCTGTCAGTCTTTCTCCTGTTACCATGACACCTGTTATGTTGAGCTGTTCTTCCCCTTTTAACTACACGGTGAAATGTCAACTCTAACAGAGTATGCACATCATGAGTCCAATAGGGACCACATGTACTCTAAAGAGTTGTTTTAAAACAGGATACTTTACTGTGTAGTCAAAAGGGAAGAACAACACAACATAACAAGTTGAGAGGCAGGGAATTGTGCAATAAAATCCTAAAACACCGTGAATATGCATGGCTCGATAAGGATTTAAAAGCATTCAAAGCGTCAGATCCACAGCAGCGTCTTACTTAATGACTTTGTTCAGTGTGTGGCCCAGTGCGCTGTATTTTTAGCTCTGGATATGGTAAGTGCGGATTCCTCACTTACGTAAGGGTGCTACCAAACCCGAATACCCTATTCATAAATGCACAGGTAATGTTTTGCATGCAGGTGTGTTTTTTTTCCTGAAGATGACCAAAGATAGGCCGTCGTAAAGACTTTCTCTGTTTTCATTCGTCGGTAAATCCTGTGAACGCCACGTTACTAAAAACGAGAACTTGTGACTACCACAAAAAGTGTAGCAAGTTATAATTTCCAATTAACTTAAGAACTGGAAATACACGGCTCACCATCTAACTGTACGTTGGGTCAAAGCATCTGGTTCTAAAGGAGAGGCATAGTATAAAGTACACTCTTTGCTTGTGCAAAATAAAATATGCATTTTAATGCATTTCTTGACACATTGACCGATGCATTTTTTAATTAACGGGGCTTGGTTGTCAGAAGCCGCCTCCCTGTCTCCAGAATGCTAACTGCGTTTCAATTTTGGCTGCCTGACGTATGTCTTCTGTGGCATGACGAAAACTATCCCTAGCTTGCCTCGAATCTGCACTGCCCCTTCGAGCGTTTTTCTTGGTTAATGATTTGCATTTACTCTGTAACTGACGCACATGCGCTACATTTTTATGATACTAATTTCGCCAACAGTTTCTAATTTTTCTGTTTCGAGAATTCAAGAAGTGTAGAAGTTTTTGACAGGTCATTATTATCCTATGTCTTATTTTGCTCCAAAGCTCATGCTGAAAAAAATGTTCTAATGAGATCCTGCTTGTGCTTTGATCATAAATTAATAAGTAATAAAATGATTTATGGCTGAAAATGAGAGCTTACTTGAGAAATAAGGCCTTACCGACAAATAATTAAAATGTAAATTTGTATCATTTGACTTCAATTTAAAAGTTAGGAACATTTCCCAATGGGCTTGAATCTGTGGTGATCTTGGGGCAAAGAGGTGGGTCTGCTTTTCATTTTCTGTCATTTAGACAACCTCTA
Organism: Anguilla anguilla; assembly: GCF_013347855.1. Lineage (NCBI taxonomy): Eukaryota > Metazoa > Chordata > Actinopteri > Anguilliformes > Anguillidae > Anguilla > Anguilla anguilla. The sequence continues at coordinate 10,534,963 of NC_049215.1, forward strand.
GTTTAAACTATGCCCTCTTCTGGTTTTCTGTTCATACAGATACCAACCATACTGTTGGCTGAACAGATATAGATACAGAAAGCGTCTCAGTAATCAACTCAGCCATTTTACACCTCTCATTTACCCACAATGCACTGCACCAGCAGATGACCGTGTTGCAGCCGCACGCTCTCACCCTGCAGTGGTGCAGAATCCCTGCCTGAAGCTTCACACCACTGGATGGCTAGAGCAGGGTGCCCCCTCTCTCCTGGCTGGAGACTGGAGGCACAGATCCGCTTTCCTGGCTGAATTAGCTGTAGCAGCAGCAGCAGCCCCAGGTGCGGTGGTCAGGAATAGGATTGGGACAGCTGATCACACATGAGTGTGTTTGCTCCGTGCTCGTGTGCGTGTGCAGTTTAATCCTGCTCCTGAGTGTGTGTGGTGGGGGGGTGCAGCCACTGTGTCCCGCGTGAGAAACGTCACAGATGACCCAACGTAAAGCTCTTCAGGCAGGGAACCTGGGCTTACAGATGGGGGCAGGATCCAGGACTTAGCATCAGTGTTACCTTAGCGACCTTCTTCTTTACTTTCCCATACATGCAGGTGTTAAATTCTTTTCTCATAAATAGTTTCACACTCTAACAATTTACCCAGTGAGGGAGGGTTTCAGTTGGCCAGGATGATAACGTTTCATCATGAAACAAGTGACCTTTGCTAGTAAATCTGGTGCTCGAGGTTCACCTGCTCAGGGAGTGTCTTCCTCCAATTCATGTCTGTGTGAGCCGGACTTGATTGACTTGAGGACAGCACTACCCAATCGACAGCAGAGGCTGTGATGACCACTGCAGCGTGATTGGCCATTGCGAATTGTTGGGAAAATAGAGGAAGGCATTTTAAAATGTAATTTCAGAGCACTGAGTGTGATCAGTACCACCTCTGTCACCGTCCACAACTAATGGCAGTATGCAAATGCTCATACGCAGAGGAAGGTGATAAAGAGATCTTTTAACAGACTGGCATGGTGAGGACTTCTTAATCTCTCAAATGGAATTCCCATTTCTTTTCATGGGGAGCCTTTTAATGGTCAAGCAGCCCAACAGTGATCTGTATCAAGGCAAACTAAAGCCAAATGAATGAAGCTCATTTTAAGGGGCAAATCACATCTATGATGTGTATAATCATAGAACCCATTCACTCCAGACACAAAAAAGTATTTTTTTCTTTCTTTTTTTTTTACTTCAGGAAGCAAAGAATCAGCAGAGACTCAAATGACTGAAACACTCCAAAAATCCAGGGCCCAGACATTTAATATCTTTACATCTCCACCACACAATGCTCATCTATTCGCTCAGAAGGATCGCAAAAACAAGAGGACCAGGAAAGATCCAAATCACTTCCAGATCAAGGGACCAGAATTACACAGACAGGCATTGGACGCTACAAAGTAGCGTGTGCTTCGGAACAATTTGCGCCCACGCCCACGTTCTTAATTCAGCGTGTTATTTACTCAAAGCGATGTAAATGAAAACGCCCGCAAACCACGAATGCAAACATCGCCCACGGCTGCTAACGGCTCGTTTTGCCGCGAGGCGCGGTTCTGAACAGGATCCTGCGCCGCGAGGGACAGATACAGTCTCGCAAAGTTAACAACGCGCTCGGATGGGCGGAGAACCCATGACGATACTCCCCTGCTTTGTACCTCAGGTGTTAAAACATGCGCGCTAACCGCTCCCGTGTTTGTTTTCAGTCTCGATACATCACTTCTGACACATCTTATGAATTCATCAGTATTCTTCACTAGTATTATTATTATTATTCCTCAGGGCATCAGAACTCCTGGAAATGCATTCGAATTAAGACCAGTCTGCAGATGAACTGGCTGTATTCACATTTATTGAACGCTAACGCCAGTGTGCTTGAATGTGGTAGGAAGCTGTAAGCAATGCAAACAGTGCTGCCAATATAATAAAATCATTGCATCCATATTCCTAACTAGCCCCAGTGCCATGCTGTAGGTTGTGGTCCCCTGCGTTCCTGATATCAACATTACAGAACACCCATGTTTCCAATATGAAAAGGTTTGGGATTCAACACTACAGGGGTCCAAGACTTTTTAGAGAAATTATCCCACATGGGCCCTCCTTTGTAAGTATTACATCACATTACATTAATTTAGCAGACGCTTTTATCCAAGGTCATTGGAACAACTACAAAACATAGGTTCGATAAGGTACAATACTCATTTCGTACAGCTATTTATAGCCAAGATCACAGTTCAGTTCACGCAGTGAACATTATTCTGAACTAATGTATGCCAAGTCAAACTAGGGGAAGAACAAGTTACAATATTAGGACAAAAATACAAATTACAATATAAGTATTATGCTGTCAAAATCATTAAATATACTAATGGTCACAAGTAGGCTACTTTGTTTGGGAACTAATTTAGGTGCCAAGCTAACACAACACAAGTTGAGAGCCAAACACTTCCAAGAGGCCAAGAACTAGCAAGGTTATGTACCAAACCAGTATATTCCTCAGGGAAATTATTAAAGTGCATGTGTTCGTTATTTAACCAAGGTCATTTTAAATTCACTTCATTTCCATGTATATATTTTATGAAGGACATACTTGAAAAAAATATTAAATTAAAGTTTTGTACTAATGTTTGTTGTGAGGCTAAAGAATCTGGCATGATTTCGTGCAAATGTGCAAAAGCTGATATGTAATGATACAAGTGATTAAATCTGCTCACCTTTTTATGTTGAATATGTTTGACAGCAAATACCATTGAGATCTTCTTTGTTAGCTCTATGACCATATGTAAGGAGTGAGAAGCACTGGCCTGAGATGAAATTTGGACTCGCACCTCTCACACATCCAACATTGTGTGAGAGTAGAGTGTTGTCACGGTAACCTGCTACAAGCCCTTAGCTTTGCTGCACAACACTGTGCTTACTAGCCAACTAGCCAAGCTATACCAGCTACACATACAGAACATGAAATCATAAAATTGGTGGTTTGAGGACAAGCATATTCAATAGAGAAATGAAAATAAAAGTTAACAACACACTGGATGTGTACAGAACCTGTCTACAACTTTGTGCACTGTAAATAAAATGGCTTAAATGTTTTATGTGAAGGCAAGTACTGCATGTGTAACCACAAGACATGAAATTCCCATACACTGTATGTTACACAAGACATTGGATTTCTTTGCTTTTCAGGTTAATGAAGTACTATATTTGAGGCAGTGGGCTCTTCCTTTCATTTAGTGAAAAAAGTGAAGTCAAATATTTTATGTTATCTGACTCAGTCATATACACTGTATACACACAGACACTCCCATGCTGCACACATTTAACACATGGAGTAAAATAATTTAATACAGACCACAATGAATGGAATTACATCCACTGTGATTGGTCACATCTGTTTCAGGTGATAACTATTTTAAACAGAAATGACCAGAAATGGTTTTTTTTTTTGTTGTTTGTTTTTTTTTTTTTGGGGGGGGGGGGGTTGTTTTTTTTGTTCGTTTGTTTGTTCTTTGTGTTTCTTTGTGTTACTTTGTGGAAAGGGAAGATAAAAATTTGGCTACAGAACACCTATGAAACCATAGTTTTTCCTCCGTAGTGCTGTGGTAATAACATCTTTGTATTTCAGGCCTCTGTGTTGTTGCATGGGTTCACTTTATGTCATACCTGTTTATTTTCACCTCGAAATGCATCAGTGTTTGGCAGGTACCAGACCCATTAATGTGTTTATAAGGGGGTTTATACCAGCAAGTCTCCTGGAACACGCATCAATAATTCAACCTGTCCTCATGCCTGTCAGAAAATCGATATCTCCTAAATGGGCAGGAGACAAGCTGACCTCTGTTTTTCTCTTGTAGTCCCAGCTCATTGCTATAATGGCACTTCAGAATCTCAGGTTTGTATAAAAGTGAAAACCATAAGTACACATGACACTCTTCGCATGGATGTTTGCCTTTCAAATGTTTTCCAGCAGAGCTTGAGAGATATCTATGCAGTAGCACTGTGTCCAAAACAATTTCCCTTTAGCATGTTTATAGCCAGCTGTACCACGTGTGTAGCTGGCTGTATTATGTGTGTAGCTAGCTTTAGCATGTTTGTAGCCAGCTGTAGCATGCATGTAGCCAGCTGTAGCATGTGTGTAGCCAGTTGTAGCATGCATGTAGCTAACTGTAGCATGTGTGTAGCCAGATGTAGCATGCATGTAGCTAGCTGTAGCATGTTTGTAGCCAGTTGTAGCATGCATGTATCTAGCTGTAGCATGTTTGTAGCCAGTTGTAGCATGCATGTAGCTAGCTGTAGCATGTTTGTAGCCAGTTGTAGCATGCATGTAGCCAGATGCCACGGCTTCAGATGGATCAGAGGGACGACTCATCCCGGAGGAGGCAGAGAATACACCACCTACTATAACCCCCTCTACCATACTTACCTGCTCATTGCTGAGGAACTCCGAGCTCTCAACCATAACCTTGGCAACCGCTGTAATGATCTATGACCACAGCCCATACGAAATTAATGATGCAACTGTGATGTAATTAAGAATCATATATATATTGTGCCATTGTGTAATGTAAATCCACATATTATACTACATTACAGTGTACATTACAGTAACCTGATGGATGCAATGATATAGTCAGCTATGCTATTTGATGTGGAGATGAGGGGTGTATGTGCATGTGTGTGTGTGTGAGTGTGTGTGTTGTTTTGTGTGTGCATGCGTGCGTGCGTGTGTGCCTGCATGTGTGTATGTTGTCTGTGTGTGCGTGTGCGTGAGTGTGTTGTTTGTGTGAGTGTCTGTGTGTGTGTTGTTTGTGTGTGTGAGTGTGTATGTGGGCCTGTCCCCGCCCACCTCCGTACATGTTCTGCGCTGTTGTCAGGTCATTCGAGGACAGCCCTGGCTCTCTCTCTCTCTCTCTGCAGGCGCGCTTGACAGATCCCAGAGCTTTCTGGAGGTATTTTATTACCTGGAGTTGTCAGAAGCGGTCTCAACACGACGGCTGCGTTAGCGCTCAAAGCCCGCCGGCCGCGGCTCGCACCAGAAGAAACGAGCTCCCCGCGCGAGCCTGTCAATCACGCCGCCGTCTCCGGCCCCTCTCCGCCCCAAACAACGAAGACAGCGCCGCTTTTATGTACTACTGGGGTCTGGAGAGGGATCCAAGAGAACAGCGCTCCCTGCGAGTCGACTCGCCGCATCTGTGACAGCAGAGGCGATTGTTTTCACTCGGAGCGCCGCGGAAGAGTAACGGAAAACAATAAGCGAGATGTTTATCGCGCAGCGGCTTTCTTCAGATTCCGGGCGAGCGTGACAGATCGCCACGCAACTCGAGACAGCGTTTCAAGCGCCGAGACGACAAGATGATACAGGTTGCAGCACAAATAAAAAATATGTTTACGAGAAGAGCCCCAATCATGTTTGAATAGGCTACACATGTTTACAAAGAGCTCGGGAGAGATACCAGTCTTTAACAAAAACACTGAAGTGCTTATTTAGATTTTTTTAAATTTATTGTAAGGTGCAGCATTTAGTTCTCCAAATACGTTGGCTCCAGGAGTTTCTTGTTACACGTTATCAAAGTGCCTTACATGCACATTGTCCTTTGGGATGGACACGGCAATATATCTACTTGTATTAACTTGGCAAGCTAAATTATAAATTATAATCCAGCAGCATGTTGAATTGTGATTTAAAAATCTAATAAATAGTATCAGTTTTTCTGAGTTAGGTTTTTGTGCATGTAATCCAGTGACATCTGTGTGTCCTCCATTCAAAGCCCTGATAACATTCCACAGATATATATTAGCACAATATCTGTCGCTGTAATTATTACAGTTCATATTTGGGCCCTACAGTACGTAATCCGGGGGATATAACACGGCATCAAACAGCACTGGCAGATTAATGTGAACCAGATCATCCCTTTGTATGAACTCACAGAGCCAACTTGTGTGCTTACACTTGTACTTGTTAAAAAAATCTTGTTAAATTCAGTCAGATATCTGCAGCTGTTTACATTACAAAGGAGGCATAGGATGAAATTCTGAAATTCTCTCCTTCTTTAGGGAGGGGGAGGGGGGGGGGGCATGGTGGGTCTGCGTTTGACATTATTTGAACTGCGCTGTCCGCCATTCGGGTGGTTGTTTTCCCACGTGCCCCAGCGTTCTACCTGCGGCACGGTCTCGGCCGCGGTGGGAAGCGTTTCGGCGCCCCGCGGCTCAGAGGCGCGCTCAAAGGAGGCGCTGGCGAACGCAGAACGGGAACACAAAGGCAGATGGTTCGGAACAGGCCGTGTTGCAAATGCAAGGAGAACAGCGAGGAACGGCGTGTACTGTTTCGGGTTTTAAATAAATCTCTTCTTCTCGCGGTCTACCAGCAGGCAATTGGTCTCCAGGGGAAAGTCTCGCGCTGCTCCGCTGGAGAACAAAGCGCCTCGTGCGTCGGAAGCGACGCGCGCCTCTCTGTTTTGCGAGCTCCGTCTCATCCGCGCTGTGCAAACCGCTCGTCCCCGCGCCGCTTCTACCTGGCCGTGGTCCGCCACCGTAATCATTCACGAGGGTGAGCCTGGGCAGGCATTGAAATCAGCAAGAAACGTTGTTTTATCGTGTACAAATCAGTGAAGTGTTCTACCGGTAATGTGCCGTTCCCCCACAGTGGATTGGCTACAAATCACGATTCAATCTATAGCAGCTTAAAGAAGGGGGTAAGTGCATTACGGAGTCTGGTGTGCGGTCCCTCGAGGCCTTGCCCAGCCAGCAGCGTGAGTAATCCCATTGTATAGAACCTGATATCGCGGGGGTTTCCTGTTACAGGTTTAGAATGGAGTCGAACCCGAGGCAATGCAGGTGCTAGATAAATCAACTCAATGAATTCAGCTCTTCTGAACCGGCCTCAACGTCTGTAAGCACGGCACCTCAGACACCCTGAAGCGCTGGAGCCAGTGTTGTGCACCCTGGACAGCGAAAGCTGAGTGTCTGTCAGGTTTTTTTTTTTTTTTTTTTTTCTATCAGTTGTTATCCTGACGGAAGAAACTTTCAAAGAGGGCGTGATGATGTCATCTGGGCATGCACAGTCCTCAGAGGCTGTGAAGCAGCAGCAGATAGAGGCTCCAGCTGTCATTTCACACCTGTAATCCTGTGTAATCCTCGTCCTTTTGACATGAAAGCAGTAATCATTCTCTTAGGGCACTCAGCTTCAATTAGTGTCTGTTTGAGGGGAACGAGGACACGGCCTCCTACCTCTCTCTGCTTACAGTGCGCAGTTTCACAACACTCTCACGACATCCAGGCAGTTTAAAATGCATAAAGATTATTTAGATCATTTAACATTCACAGTGTTTGCTTGTAACCACAGACATGTTGGCGAAGAGACATTTGGTTTTTTTTTTCGGTGTTCTGCATTATAGCGTATTTTTAGCTCATAAAACGTGTAGAGGTTTTTTTTTTATCGTATCTGTTTAAGGACAAAGAACTGAGAAACATGTCTCAAAATATCCCCATATGCTAAATTATAATTAAACATAGAGGTTAGTGGAGGTGCACAGGAAAATGTTCGTGTCAAATCGAGTTACGGATTGGGCTTGTATGTTGAGTTGGACTTATTGGGCCGATATGTACTCTGTTAGAGTTGAATTAACACTGGAAATTTTACTGTGTTGATGTGAACCTGCTTGAATTGCTGTTTCCTGACAGTTATGCAGGATTAAAGAAAATCACTGCCACATAGGAATTCTGATTATGAATGCATGCACTGGTAATTTAATTTTCAGGTAGGCCCAATGGAAAGCAATGACAATTACTCTTTAACAGCGAGCCCCAGCAATGTGACTATACCATTTTCCTCAAGGTGAAAAGAATAATTATTTGGGCAAGAGGGACATTACTTACTATTAATGATAACTTATGATTAAACATTTTACGTGCTGGAGGAGAGCATTAAGTGTTGCTTGTTGGCAGGGTTTTCTTGTTTGTGCTGCTCACAGTTACATCGTAGGTAGTTTTGTTTAGCTCAGGAAACACTTAATGTGGTCAGCCAAGGAAGAAAAGGTACATACTGCTATGTGCCAGCCTCACCTTTAAACTGGTTTAAGAACAGACTATAGTGTGATTTACTGGTGGCAAAGCCAGGGCTTGAGTAATACAGGAGACCCACAGGACACCAAGGTGTCGCATTGTGGAATTATAATATATGTGTGTGTTGGGGGGAGGGGGGTGCTTGTGCTCCTGTATCGCTCATCCTGTAAAGGCATGGTTGTACTGAATGGATCGACCCCACTGGTCTGGTATGGATTCCAGATTGCAGCAGTGTCAACAGTACACCACACACACTGAACACTGTGCTGAGGGGGCCTACGGTGCACCACACACACTGAACACTGAACTGAGGGGGCCTACAGTGCACCACACACACTGAACACAGTACTGAGGGGGCCTACAGTGCACCACACACACTGAACACAGTACTGAGGGGGCCTACAGTGCACCACACACACTGAACACTGAACTGAGGGGGCCTACAGTGCACCACACAAACTGAACACTGTACTGAGGGGGCCTACAGTGCACCACACACATTGTACACTGTGCTGAGGGGGCCTACAGTGCACCACACACACTGAACACTGTGCTGAGGGGGCCTACAGTGCACCACACACACTGAACACTGTGCAGAGGGGGCCTACAGTGCACCACACACACTGAACACTGTGCAGAGGGGGCCTACAGGTTAACCTTGTGAGCGTGACAGACAGCCACACGTTTGCTCACTCAAGGACGAGGAGTGACAGGGAGAGAGGACACAGCTCAGCAGATGCATCGCCTGCCTCCTGACATCTGTCCCACAGAGCTTACGCGCGCTTTGAAATCCATCTCGATAATCTTGTGTACTTTTCTAACTTTGATTAAAAGTTAATGAGCGCACCAAGGGCACGCCATGAGCAGAATATTTGGAAGCTGTGGAGTTATTATGTTTGACCTACAACCAAATGTTCGGTGACTTGTGCAGAGTAGCTGAGGTGGTAGGGCTGCTCTGGTGTGTGTGTGCGCATGTGCGTGTACATGTGTGTGTGTGTGTGTGTGTGTGTGTGTGTACACGTGTGCATGTGTGTGTGCACCATGAGTGTGTGTGCATGTGTGTGTGCACCATGAGTGTGTGTGCCTACTTGCCTGCATGTACACCACAAATGCAATGAAAACACCAGTCCTCTGTATATGAACGAGGTATTTGCTCTGTGATTGGGTGACAAGAACCAAGGCCTTCCTTTGAATCAAAACAGTCAAGGGCGTGGAGCTGGGGCTAAACTTTCAGGATTTTGGGTCCGCAGACAGCGCCCCTGCAGGACAGAAAATTAACTGCAGCAGTAGGTTTTAGCAAGATGCCTTGTTTATACTGTCCTATAAAAGCCAATATGATAAATTAAAGAATAAATGCAGTTTGCCTAGTGACACTGTGAGAACAGCACAGCCTTGGTTTTCACTATAAATCTTTAGAACAAATTCAGTTTCGCACATACAATATGTTATTTTACCTACATTGAACAGATTCAGTTTTGTGGGGTACATTGCTGTCACCAGAATGCGAAACTGTGTCTTCCCTAAGCTGGTCAATTTTTGCCGCCCCACTAACATGCTGCTATCATTTTTTCGCACATTTTCTGGTGCTGTGCCGTCCTTTAGCCGATTACCATCATTTGCATGAAACTATATTTGCCTCAGGCAAGCTGACAGTATGGTACAGCGAAGTATGTCAGAGTGGAGAGAAACCACAACTGATGCACACAATACATATAAGTTGCTTTGTTTCAATCCACTGTACGCCACAACTGTAGCGTAATATAAATAACCTACACTGAACATACAACCTGTGTGTTATCCTGTACACCAGAGGTGGGCAACAATGGCCATACCTCTTTCTGGTTTTCATGCTAACTTGTGGCTTTAATTACTTAACTAGCCGAAACGTTTCACCATCTGACACTGTAGCTGCATGTATTGATAAGAGCATGAATGCAGCCATAGACTGTTCTTGTGTCCCAAAATAAAACCGCTTACTGTCGCCTAATCGACCAGTAAACCAGTGATGGTGTATACAACCAATTAGCTCATTTAGCTAAAGTAATTGGTAGAAATAAAAACCGGAATTGCCCACCCCTGATGTACACAGTGAGTACAGAAGGCAGTGCCCTGGTGCTTATTAAAACAGGTTGAGACCTACACATTAGCAATATGGCTGCTTTGCTTTTTATTTGCTCCAAAAATAATCATATCTGGCCTTTAGGAATGGTTTAACTGTCTGTTAGCATATCATGCAGGCATACGTAGGATGGTTTGGAGTCCTTGTGAATTTTATGGGGTCCCAATGATTTGTCTCATCCATCAAAGCCAACCACCATCATCCACTAAAAACCTCACACACCCTCAGCTTTTTCAGGAGGAACTCAGGCAGTGCTTTCAGTGAACCAGCTCATAAACAAATCGGTAATGGATTAGCAGTAACCAATCTGCCCTCATTGTCACTTGCATAGAGTGTGTGGTTTATGAATGTTCCTTCCGCACTTACATGCTGCCAGTGACTGACCAAAAAAAACATTTTGTTTGTGAGCTGACTGTGTCAATTTGATAAACAGTCATGCTAGGCTTCTGAGATAATAGAAAGCATTTGAAATGCAAGCCATCGGCTTCCAAATGACTCACTCCCATCAAAACTACCGTAGGGCAATTATACTCTTTCTGAAACCAAGGATTCATATGAAAGCTATTAGATATAGAGAGGGTCATCCTTCTTATCACCCTTAATGAAAGCAATTACCATTCAAACATAATTATTTTCAATCATTGTTGGAATTAGTTTTTATGCAATTATTTGCTTATTTGTTGCATTTAAGAGCGCTAATCCAGAGCTTTGCGGCAAAATGTAGCATTTCTAAATGGTCAAGGGCTGTTAGTCTTCCAATGGGACATAGTCTTGACAGGAAACAGAAAAACATGATGATTGACTTCAGCACTTTGATTTTATTTACTTATTTATTTATTTATTTATTCACATTTGTGGAAAGCCCATGCAGACTACATGCCCACAACCCATAAAGGAGAATCCAAAGAGAGGAAGATGAAACATACGAGTGGAAGCAAAAGTATATTCTCTGATCAGTATATATTTTGTCATGGATGAGCCCCGTGGTTTTGGATCGAATCTGGATCGTGCCAGTGCCGACTGTGGCCGGTAGCTCCACTGGGCGACGTGCAGTTGGTGATTGCGTAGCCCAGGGTATGTAATGGTTCTGTTAGGAATCTGCATTTCATCGCTCGCTAGCGACCCCTGCTTGTCAATCAGGTGCCCATGGACTAAGTGCCTACTGCCGCATGTGAAAGGTCTTCCTCCGACTCCACTCTGTGCAAGCTTGCCGGTTGACTTAATTTTGCACAGCTGAAAATCAGGGGACTTAACACAAACAGCTGTTTCTGTAAAATGGTAAAACATATCCACATGTAAATACCATGAAATAAATGCTGATTGTCTGTACTTTTGTCTCATATTTATTATATTTTGATCTCAGATCTAAATGCCTTAATTATATAGCAAAGATAGCATTTTACTCTACCTTTACAGTACTTTTGGAGGGCACTGCAGCTTGCATATACTGCTAACTGCCCTTGATCTTAATATGATTCACACGAGCAGCTGCCTTCGTACCTCGTTCTGCTTTTGATGTGGTCTTTCTGTCATTTCGTCCAACCCCTGTATGTCACCAGTTGACATTGTAAATTGACTATTGGCAGCTTACAGTGTAACATTTACAAGAAACACACACATTACAAAAATAAGTTTTCACAGGTTTACCGGCAGGCATCCGTACATTCTCGCTCGTACAATTTCACAATGCCAAGAGGTTATTGCTATAAAGATTCATAGCATATTTCGAATATAATAAAATTTGACGCATGACTCAATGACAACTAACACTTTTGAGTATTTTCTTCGCATTCAGATTATTCATACAAAATGATGGAACCGTAAGCATGTGTGTTGCCTAGGCAAAAACATCTTGGACTTATTACAGTTTTCAAAGTGTTTTTATAAAATGAAATGACTCCATGCCTTTTAATGCGTTCAGCACACTAACATTTGCCTGTCTTTAAAAGTAGCGCTGGTATCAAGTAAAAAAATCACTCAAGATTTAGATTTATTTAGTCAACAGAGCATTTGGTCATTTTCTGAGTCAGACTGAAGACGCACCTCTACAGACTTCATCTAGGTGACCTCAACCCTGTATATCTCAAAATAAACTATAACATTTTTGAAAAAACTTTTTAATAAAAATGACAAAATTTTAAGTAAGTAAAACTTACATTTCTGAGTCAGACTGAAGACGCACCTCTACAGACTTCATCTAGGTGACCTCAACCCTGTATATCTAAAAATAAACTATAACATTTTTGAAAAAATTTTTTAATAAAAATGACAAAATTTAAAGTAAGTAAAACTTACATTTCTATGTTGATGCACATTCACTCTAGCCAGAATGGCAATGGATGGCAGGTCTAACAGAGAACAGTGCCTACTTTGCCTGCTGTGCCTGACTATGACAAGATGGTGAATTCATCGAAAAATATAGGCCTATATATATAAATTCTAAAAATATAATTAATTAAATATACCTGTCATGCTTTGCAATGCATTTTGGTTTTGAGTTCATGTAAAAAAGGATCAAACCTTGGAGGCATATAAATGTCTTAATCATGTAAAATAAAATGGAGGAATCTGTTTTGACATTGTTTCTCAACATTTAAAAAAAAAATCAACCATCTATCACAAGAATCTGGAGAAGGAGCAGGTGGAGACTTTTTTGTAGTCTTGGCTTGCACAGCAGCACTTTCATAGACATGGAAACTTTCAACCCATGAAACGCCTTTCTGTATCACCATCTTCTGTGTACACCATCGGAGGCAGAAACGAATGAATAATTTATGCAACTGCTCAATCTGGAATTATGCTTGAATCTAAACACTCAGTTTGTATCACAGCTAATCATTCCATAGCAGAAATCTGTCTTTTCTTGAGTGTGTGCTGATAAACCGCATAATCTTAAAACTGTGATAAGACAAACATCCTATCAATCATTCCGAACGAAAGGAGTTGCTCTCTGTTGCTTTCCTCTGCGAAAACAACACAACCTCGTCGATAATCGTCCTTGACGCTTCAGAAGTGTGGTTTCCACCAATAGAAGGATTGTGCGGGGAGATAATCAACCAATTATCTCTCCGAGTGAATACAACAAGCAGGGCATAATCTTGTGGGGGATTGGTTGGGTTTCGGAGTCCTTTGGCAATTGGTGTGGCATTCCTCTATTTTTATTGGACACGCGGAGATGTCTATCAGTTGTAATTTGCCGTGCAGAAGTACTGCTGGTGACGCGAAAAGAGTGGGGAAAAAACAAAAACAATCAGTGCTGGCCGCCATCTTGAATTCAGTCTACTCACTGAATGAGAGGGAAACGACTGGAGGAAGATCGTCGGTCAAGGAGACCCATGACAGCTGGAGGTTTTAAGCGAAATACAGTCGAAAGCCTAAATTAATACCAATCGAAAGGCAGCTGTTTTAATCACTCTTGGCTACCGCGAAACGTTGTGCGCTTCGACAGTGAAGTTATTTTGTAACCTAACGTTAGGTTTGAACTTGTCGCCCCGATCGGGTCCTACCCGCAGTTAGCTTAACTTATCCAGCTGGCTTCTTTCACACAACCAGTCTGGCGAAGGCAGCAACGTCACTCGTCGTTTTTTAGCAAAATATGTATAAAAACAAGTATTGTTTTTTTTACATGCTGCAACGCGGTGGATCTGTCATGTTGGTTGTCTGACGTCTGGAGAAGAATACAGTTGAACAAGGATCTTAATTTGCGGTGTATTTTTAAACCATTGCTGACTGATAAAGTTCAGCTTCCCGTGTGGAGAAGAGCCTTTGGAAATCTGGACCGTACTTCTGACTTGGCAAACATTAGCTGAATGGAGGTTGTTTCATCTTCAGCCTTTTTGGATTTAACACTCGAATAGAACGATTTTGCAACATAATGGTCTGAGAGTAAATAAACAGTGTTGCTTTACTGTATCGCCACGAGTTGCTGTTTGGAAAGTTCAGATGGCATTGCTGCTGCTTGCTTGCTAATGTAAATGATATGAATCGATGCAGAATTTGGTGATAATGCAAATCCTAAATATGTCACCGCTCCCGGACTGTGCGATGCCGTGTTTCTCTACCTCTATATTACTGCAAATAATCAGCAATTAACTTTAAAAAAACAACCTTGAGCTGGCGGAGCTGCTTCGCTATCCAAGCCAAGGCTATTGATCTTTGGTGTAGCCAACTAACGTTAGTTATCTGCAAAGATAATTGCTAGTTAAGTTATCTGAAGCGTTGTAGATAGCTAATAGTTAAATTGCTAACATTAAGTGTTAAATGATTTTCAGCACCAGCAGTAAGGTGATATGCTGGCTAATATGAAAGCTGGCTAAGTTATCTATCAACAAGCAAGCTTGCGGTAAGATATTTTTTTCTGAGCTACACTATTAACTATTAACACTAGCGAGTGCTATCTATTTCTGCCAAGTATCCGCTGTGATTTTTCACCGTTGGATCCCTCAGATGTTTAGCTTGCTAGCTGGCTTATTCCTTCTCTAAAAACTGGGTTGGTAGCCAGAAAACAGTATATCTGACGAAGTTAGCTAGGCAGATGCAAGTGAAGAACATACAAGCCCAATGACACGTTTTTCGAGTTCGGTACGATAAATATAGGAGCCGGGAACGGGGCCTTTTCCAGCAAAGATCTGGGATTTTCCAGCGTTGAACTACATGTCAGTTTTATTTGCAATGAGTTCGTTTGATTTTTCTTCTTGACGGACATTTAAAGCAAGCCAAATTAACAGTAAGCTTGAAAGAATGTGTCTATTTCACAAATTCAAGTAGCAAAATACACACGGCACAAGAACTGAACACCAGCCCCTTGTTGAACTAAACGAAGCCGAAGGATTTCCTCGAAATAAAGGATTTGTCACTGGATTGACCATGGGAACAGCAACCAAACTAGCCTTTGCCGTGTTCCTAATTTCGTGTTCCTCAGGTGAGTGGCTATCTTGTACACGTCTGTGGTGGTCGAGTTGTTTCAGGTGCAGTGTGTCTTTGTATGCGAATGCTGGCTAAAAACCGCATGTTTATCTTTGTATTAAGCGGAGGTGATGTAAATGTAACGTCTGATTTGCATGGCTCTTATCCAGCAAAACAAGGTAACTTAAGCCCGTACCGTTCCGAAAGACAGCTCCTTACAGTCAGTAGTGCGGGTCATTTCTCGCTTTATCCCCAACACGAGAGGGGTCGATTTATTGGTTTGTTGACAATGGATCAGCTATGTTGGGCATTGAGTCCCCTGCTGTTCTTTGTTCTACACCGAACTGTAAAAAATGTAGCTAAATTAACTGTATAACCTTGACCGTGGAGCTGAATGAACAGAGTGCTGAAAGGCTAGCCGAATATGTTCAGCACAAGGAGTGTGACCCCACAACACAGCGATAGGGGTAGCCTTACCTTGCCAGCTAGCTAGATAAAAATGGTCTTACGTGGTGTAGCCGTGCGTGCATTTTTATATTAGGGCAGCTTCCAAGCTACATATATTATGTATACAGCTATGTCAATAATGCATATGTTTTGGGGCTCAGTTTAAGGCTGGTGATAAACGGACCCGTATCAGTTTTGCTTTTGATCAGTTGGATCGCTATTTTGTCCTCTGTTTTTGCCATTTATAATAAACAAACGCAACATCTACTATCAGTGTTTGAGTACTAAAGTTTGACAGCTCGAGAAAGGAATCGATATCGTAGTAACTTGTAGAAGTTGTGCACTGCTTAATACATTTTAAAACAAGGGTTTTTTTTACCAAGAGCTTTAGTATTTTGGTAGATAAAATAAGTTGCCCTGTTAATGGAAATTAAATAATTCCTTACATTTTGACAGTGTAATTGCACGTGTCGTCACTGATTAAGTCAGTTAGGCTGCCCTGCTGTCAGTTGAAAATTAAACTTCGGCTCATTATATAGCAAAAAAGAACCACAAGTGTCACATTCGCCACCCGTAATCACCAAAGAAACGCTTTGTTTTGAAATGTAGATGTAAATATTTGCGTCTTGCGGTCTGTTATTGAATCCGAGCGGGTGGTGAATACCATTGCCGTATTGTACATTGGTACACATTGCCTTTCGTTTTGTTTGCGTAGCTGCAAGTGGTAATTAATTTGGCATAGTCGGCAGGACCACGCTTGGAAATGAATTTGTTTAATGAACCAATACGTTTGGTTCATTTTCCCATCTTTAATGTTCCAAGCCACTTTGGCACAGCGGTGACCTTAAAGATTCGGGCATCACCGTACCCAGTGAATGAAATAAACGTGCACTGGTTAAGACATGCGCATTTGCATTGAAATCTCCTTAGCGCCTATGGTTTTGTGTGTAGCCATGTTGTACTGTTGAGATGCATGCCTCACGTGTTTGTAGATGGAACGAACATCCCTAAAGGTAATCCATAAACTATCATGCAAATCACCAGGCTTCAAGCCCTGTGTGAGCAGTAAGTTTTCCCTTGTTGTTGGATGTGACTGAACTGATCCATTCTTCTTCTGGTTTGCAGTCTCAGGTTTGGTTTGGTTTGATAGATTGCTGAGGGGAATAACTTGCATTAGACATAATGAGGCTTGGACATCTCTCCCCCCCCCCCCCCCCCCCCCCCCCCCCCCCCCCCCCCCCCCCCCCCCCCCCAGAAACCCCTAGGACACTGAGTGATGTTCAGCGGGGAGGGCAGTGGGTTTGGTCTCGGGTCGGGAGAGGGGACGTAGCCGAAAGAGCTGTGTTAGCGCGCGTTAGCGCAGCAGACTGGTGCTGGGAGCGTGCCCAGAACGAGGTTAATCACACTTTCGCTAATCACACAGAGCTTTGCACAAGATCACATTTCCCGAATTTGTGGGCGGGAAGCGGTTTGTTGGTTTTCGTCCCTTTTCGGGACGGGACTGCGCGGCGTGCCGTGGGTTTTCTCGCCACTACCCTGTGGCCCCGCCCACTCGCCCTTCTATTGGCTGTCAGCGTCGACCACCGTTTCCCTTTTTCAGAGGTCGCTGTGCCCAGCGTTGAGCGGGTTAACCCTTTACCTCCCGCCGCTCTCTGGAGAGCCTGCGTGTGCAAGCGGAACGTGGCTTTCGCTAGCGCTGCCGACGGGCGGGCCAGCAGCGGGCCTTAAACGCTTGGACGCCTTCGGCTCCCCGGTCCTCCAGCCAAGCGCGCTTTCAGGCGGGACCGGCGTCTGTCGATGCGTTTAAAATCGGAGCCAAGAGAGAGAATCTGGCCCGCGTGTTCCGCTCTCACCATTTGGAACAGGCCTGTTCCTCAGTGTGTCGCTCTGTGAGGTGCCATGTAGCCCAGTGTGCAGGGGCATTGCAGGTCTGTTCCTCAGTGTGTTGCCCTATGAGGTGCCCTATAGGCCAGTGTGCAGGGGCATTGCAGGTCTGTTCCTCAGTGTGTTGCCCTATGAGGTGCCCTATAGGCCAGTGTGCAGGGGCATTGCAGGTCTGTTCCTCAGTGTGTTGCCCTATGAGGCGCCCTATACGCCAGTGTGCAGGGGCGTTGCAGGTCTGTTCCTCAGTGTGTTGCCCTATGAGGTGCCCTATAGGCCAGTGTGCAGGGGCAGTGCAGGTCTGTTCCTCAGTGTGTTGCCCTATGAGGTGCCCCATAGCCCAGTTTGCAGGGGCATTACAGGGCTGTTCCTCAGTGTGTCGCTCTGTGAGGTGCCCTGTTGCCCAGTGTGCAGGGGCATTTGGGCTGCTGACAGTGGTTGAAATGCTCGGTGCACACAGTCAGAAAGGGTGTGGCCAGCAGAGGACAGCTGGCTGGAGAGCTTGCAGATGTCACAGAATTCAAATTACAGTAATAGAATTACCGTAATTTGCGGCATCTTTTTCTGTTGCCCCTTGGAGAAAGTACGAGTTCACTACGCAGGCTGCATTTCCAGTTTTGGCTTTTAGTTTGAGCGGGCTCTTGCACTGGCATATTAAACAGAGCGAAGCTCTTATGTCATAAAATAAAGCATCTGGAGAAGAGCCAATAAAGCAGGCTCTTAATTTTATTGCGGCTCCTAATTTCAGCGCGAGATTGATGCATAGGCCCGCGGGTTCTTCTCCGCACATTACATTCGGCCCTCTTTACAGCGGACGTGGAGTTTTGCTGACTTAAGTAAAGGCGAATCTGGGAAATCGTGCAGCGTCTTCACTTAGGAAGATAGCTGTCAAGTTAATCCCGTATATGAGCCTTTTCACAAAAAAAAAAAAAAGCTGCGGCAACAGTTGGTCGGTCAGGGTTATCCTTTGAAAGCCGAGTGACAAGTGAGAGGTAATAGCATTAGCCGTGCACTTTGCCCTAGTGTAGGCAGTGGATTACCTCCGAATTGCCCAATAAAGCGTAGCTTCAGCCGGTGCAGCTTTTGAGCGGTTTTATGGCTAGGTTTCACGTACACTTTGTCCGTTATTGATATTTTGTATGCATCCAGTTCGATTTAATAGGAATGAGACCGTCGCATAAAATGTCCCGTTAGCTTGCGCTGTGGCCCCGGAGCTGTCCGCAGTAGTCCCGGAGTAGTCCGCTATAATCGGCATTCACTTATGGCTAAGGAGCTTGAAAATTGCTACTTGACATTAGCGCAGTTTTTGTGAGATTACATAAAGCACTCGTTGGCGTGGTTAAAAACTCAGCGCACGCTTTGGCCTTTGATTAATATCGGGGAGCGTGGGCGTTTCTTGGTAGCGTGGCCAGCTAAATGGAACTGGACTGAAGAAGAGACGCTCTCGCTGCCGTCTGTGCGCGCGTCCGCCGCTGGTGCTGTGGAATGCTAGCGCTCTTCTCCCGTCACGGGATCGTTACTCAACCTTGCAGCAAGTGTTCCGCGGAGAGTAAAATACTGCCCCTTCTTTTATTTATAGCCCCTTCTGTTTTTCTTCTTCCCTCTTCTGTTCCTTCCACAAAACCTCTGTGCGGCCCGGCCGCGCTCAGTTTCCATACGTTTATTGACGCGCAGAAATGTTTCTTAGTCGCTCTGTGTCCCGGGGTCGTCGAGTCATGTCCCAGGAACATTTATCCGCCATATAGGGTTTGCATCTGAGGATGGCGGTGCCGTGCGCTCTTGCAGAACGGAAATTTTTCAGCCACGAGCTCAAATTCAGCGCATGTTAGGCCTATTCCTTTCCATGATGCCTACTTTTGAGTGAGGTTCATTCCTCTCTCGTTTAGTTTAATCACCAGGCATGGTGTGCAATGTATATCAACTGCTGAACGTAGTCGTAGCTCCCTTGCTCATTGCAGGGCTTGGGGTGGATCTAGATGCGCTTACCAGCATCTTTTAAACAATCTTGGAATAAGTTAACTTATTTGTCACATTCTTAAAACCTGCCCCTGGATACATTTGTGAAAATTGCCCAGAGCCACCCTCTATTCAACTTGAAAGCCGTATGAACATCTACAGCCTCAATTCACTGATTATGATTGTTTTCTCAAATAAATGCCTCGCTGCCGTTTTGCGTTTTAATTAATACCCACTCCTTGTTGCAATTCTATTCCGTACAAATGCCACGAATGAACACAGATTGCTGTTTATATGGCTTGATACAATATATAAGATTTATCTGATGTTTAGTTGTTTTTTTAAATAGACCCTTATTCCTGTCGTTGCTTGTTTTATAAACGGTCGTATCTTGAGCGATTTTTCTGAGGTGCGTCACGGCATTACCACAACTCCAGATGACATTCAGCTTGGTTTAATCAGATAACATGTTTGTTTGGAAACCACGTGACCACATGACGCTTTTGAAGCAACAGTTTTTTGATCTGGTATTTTTAGCAACTTTCCAGTCTGTAGATTATGAAAAGGTGTCAAAATGTAGAATACTTCACCAGCCCCCAGATATATTAGTGGATTATTATTATTATTGTTGTTGTTTGTTATAATAATAATAATAACAATAGCAACACTAATAAAAATAATCACTACTGTTGTTGTTAATTCTATTGCTATTGTTATTGTTGTTATTATTATTATAATTATTATTGGCAGCTCTGAGAACATGGCTGTTAGTCTACATGGAAGCTCATAGACTCATCAAACTTGATTGGTTTGTGCAGAACCCAGCCAATCACAGGCTCCGGCCATATGGTGCCGGCTGTCCAAACGGTGGCGTGGAAGCTAACGGTCGAAGTGTGCCATATTGGATTTTCCACTTGGACTTGAGCTAATTGAACCTTTGAAGGGCACGCAGTGCTTGAAAAATCTCCTTCACGTAATACGCCGTTCGGGAGGACATGTCAATTTCCCTCCTTCACCGCCGAAGTGTCTCGTACGAAGCTGTGAAGGAAAAACTGCTCCTTCAAGGGTCAGTTCAATACAAGCATTCCTTTCTGCTTTTCCGTGGCTAACACAAAATCTATCAACAAATAGCCTTATCTGTGTAGTGTCATCAGCCATGTTTATTTATGGTCCTATTGATGCCATAAATATTGCTTCAGTAAAACAGAAGGACGTTTTGTGCATGTGCATGTAGTGCCATATGATTAGTACAGCACGTCTACTCGAGAGTTCAGAATTTCCTCTGTCAAATGACTTGCACATAATTGAATGTTTTGCCCTCACTTGTTTGCAGCAAGCTATAAGAAATGTTGCTATAGTGACATGGAAATTAAACAGGAATTCTTAAGGAGCATCTATTAGCCTACCTAGTTCAACTGGCAGCTGAAGGCTGTCAAGATACAAGGTGCTGCTGTTGTGGCTGGCACGTTCTGTTTATAATCCATTTTTCTCAACGTGCTCTTTTCTGTTTGCCGTTGCCTGACTCTGAGAAAGATATCTGTCAATTTGGTGACTCCACGAGTTCAGCTGAAGGAAACTTTGCTCAAGTCAAATTTGCTTCGTGCCAGTGAAGGAGCGTGTAGCACTTCTGGTAAATTACGGAGGAAATTGTGGCTTTTGACAAAAGTAGTGATTTGCTAGCAGTGCTGATGAAAGCTTTCTAATGCCGTAAATGCCCCCACACTGTGTTCCAGCACATTTCCTGTGCGGTGTTACAGGCCTAAACTAACAGTGGCCACCATTCCATAGCTGGTGCGCATAAATGGGACTCGGAGGTTTGCCATAAAGCGAACAGAACCTTTACCCGTATGTGGAGTTCCGGATCAAAGGAGTATTTCTCTAGAGAGAAAATGAATGGGAGTTTCACATAATGGTCCCTTTCACAGTTTGTCTTTTAAACCGGCATTTACAACTTGGACATTTTTATCTGCACACATTTCTCTCTCATATAGCGCCGGTTCCACTGAATTCCTGGAACTAACAATAAGTCAAATAACTTCAGGAAATTACTCATGAGAACTGGAACAGTAACAACAGTAAAGATATGTACAGCGATGTGCAGTGCTGTCGCTCAGTACGGTCGCTCAGTGCTGTCACTCGGTACTAACGTCTTGTCCTCGTAAAAACATGCTTGACCAATAGGGTGTGATTGAGCGTGAGCGTTGAACTCTGGCACGGGCTCGTGCCGGCATACGCCCTCTTTTACAGCATCGGGCTGAGCACGTTACAGGGAGCCCTTTCAAGTGCGAGGAGCTGCCTTCCCCGACAGGACCGCACGGCGATGAGTCAAACGCTTCACCTCACACGCTGCAGACATCCTGCGCCGCTTCCTGGAACGCCAAATGTCAGCCAGCTCCGCGTTTTACCGCCTCGAAACCCAACGACTCAGCCCCAGCACGGTTTCCCCTCCGTAAATCTCGACCGTGCGAATGCCGCCTTTCTTTTTTGCCGGGAAGCACCGCGCTCTTCCGTCCTTGGCCACCGCGGAGACGGTTGTCATCGTCACAGCAGCGTTTGCGCTCCAGCGAGCCCTCTGTGAGCGGCAGGCACAGCTTGGACACTCTTGTCCCCCGGCTCGCTGTTTGGGCACATTTCAGGTTACCCGGATTGTGTTTTGTGAGGAGGTCTCTCCAATTACCTGTCTCGTACTCTCACTCTCTCCCCCCCTCACCCTCTTTTCCCCTCTCCCCCCCCCCCTCTCTCTCTCTCCCTCTCTCCCCCTCGCAATCTCTTTCCCCTCCCTCTCTCTCCCTCCCCTCACCCTCTCTTCCCCTCTCCCTCCCTTCACCCTCTCTTCCCACCTCCCTCTCTCTCTCTCTCCCTCTCTCTCTCTCTCTCTCTCTCTCCCCCTCCCTCCCTCCCTTGCTCCCTCTCCTCCCCCCTCTCTCTGTCTCCCTCTCTCTATCCCCCTCTCTCCGTCCTTTCCTCTTCCCCTCTCCTTCCCCTCTCTCTGGCTGCCAGTGGCTGCACTGCGTGGGGATGCACCGGGCTGAGGCCTGTAGACCCAGCTGAGGCGGAGAGCTTCTCCCTCAGCGTGTCCTGTGCGTAAACTCCCTGCCTGTCCCTCCCGCTCAAACTGAGCAGCCTGCCCTGCCTGTCCCTCTCACACTGAGCAGCCTGCCCTGTGTGTCCCTCTCAAACTGAGCAGCCTGCCCTGCGTGTCCCTCTCAAACTGAGCAGCCTGCCCTGTGTGTCCCTCTCAAACTGAGCAGCCTGCCCTGTGTGTCCCTCTCAAACTGAGCAGCCTGCCCTGCGTGTCCCTCTCAAACTGAGCAGCCTGCCCTGTGTGTCCCTCTCAAACTGAGCAGCCTGCCCTGCGTGTCCCTCTCAAACTGAGCAGCCTGCCCTGTGTGTCCCTCTCAAACTGAGCAGCCTGCCCTGTGTGTCCCTCTCAAACTGAGCAGCCTGCCCTGCGTGTCCCTCTCAAACTGAGCAGCCTGCCCTGTGTGTCCCTCTCAAACTGAGCAGCCTGCCCTGTGTGTCCCTCTCAAACTGAGCAGCCTGCCCTGCGTGTCCCTCTCAAACTGAGCAGCCTGCCCTGTGTGTCCCTCTCACACTGAGCAGCCTGCCCTGTGTGTCCCTCTCACACTGAGCAGCCTGCCCTGCCTGTCCCGCTCAAACTGAGCAGCCTGCCCTGTGTGTCCCTCTCAAACTGAGCAGCCTGCCCTGTGTGTCCCTCTCAAACTGAGCAGCCTGCCCTGCGTGTCCCTCTCAAACTGAGCAGCCTGCCCTGTGTGTCCCTCTCACACTGAGCAGCCTGCCCTGCCTGTCCCGCTCAAACTGAGCAGCCTGCCCTGTGTGTCCCTCTCAAACTGAGCAGCCTGCCCTGCGTGTCCCTCTCAAACTGAGCAGCCTACCCTGTGTGTCCCTCTCACACTGAGCAGTGTGTGCGGTGATGACCTCATTAGCTGCAGGGCCAGTGGGGGGGGTTTCCCCCATCCCGGTGACCGGCAGGGAGGTGGGGGCGATGTTTCCCGCGGTCACGCTCGCCAGGATTAGCACAGGCTCGCGCGGGAGCTCCTGCGCCTGCGAGAGCGTGCGGGAACCGTCCCAGGATGCCGTTCTGCCCTGCGGACGAGACGCAGCCACCGGGCCTGTGCTGCTTTCTGCCGCTGTGCGGCTGCACGTGTGTGGGAATGTGGGGGGAAAGGACTGGGCCCCACCAGGAACAGGGTGTCCGAGTCTGAGAGAGAGAGAGAGAGGGAGGGGGAGAGTGAGAAAGAGTGAGGGAAGGAGAGGAAGAGACAGAGAGAGGGATAGAGGGAGAGAAAGGGAAGGAGAGGGAGAGAGAGGGGGAGAGGGTGAGAGATGGAGGAAGGGAGGGAAGGAAAGAGAGAGAAGGGGAGAGGGAAGGAGAAGGAGAGAGAGAGGAGGGTTTGTAGAATGTATTATAAGTACAAGTTTCTTGAAAGTATTCTGGGTTTTAAATGAAAATAAAATGTATATTGAACCAGATTGAGAGATGCCTAATTCTTAAAGGAATTGTCCAGTCCTTTGAGAAATTTGCCTACTTGTAGATAGACGATAAGACCGATAAGATGATTACATCATCAATTTCATCCCCATGGACCCAGAACAAATTTATTAGACGATATGAGCTGCATGGTCACTGTGTTAGCTCTGTCAATGGCTGCAGATAAAAACAACTTTAGCTCCATAGAATAACAGAAATACACCTTCCATCATCTCCTAAGCTGGACAGTCACTTATTTAAAATAAGTGAGTGTACTGTTTCATCGCTTTCATAAGGTCAGTGTAAATTGGCCTTTTGAAGTGCCAGTCATGAAGCGCCTCTGTGCTCTTTGCGCTGGACGGGAATGTCCTCGTGTGTTTCGGGGAGGGCATTGGAGAACGTGTCACGCCGAAGCATTCGCATGGCTAAACGAGGCGTTATATTTAAACGCTACAGGAACTCGGCCAACGTGAACTCGGTCACCCTGCACGGCCCCCGTTGGCGGTTGGCGGTTGTTGGCAGGCTAGCGCGGTGCGCGCTAATGTGAATAATATGAAAATAAGACGAGAGCGCGGCTCCTTATTACGTTCAGCGGAACTCGTGCGGGAGCGTGAAAATTAAACGAACCTCGAACGACCGTAACTTGGGAGAAATTTAAAAAACAAGAAACCCGAAAACTCTAAGCAAGAAGAATGTGCTGTGAGGCTGGTGAGAGGTTACGTTTGCTTCTGGAGACCTCCGATAATTAGCATGCAGGCGCCATTATACCGCACCTATTATAGGTGTCGCTTCTCAGCCTAGTTTTAGTGCGTGCTATTTTTACCCCCTTAGTTAAGCGTCACCTTTTTTTAACACGTGAACAATTCTTTATTCACTTGTGGATATTTCTAGAATATAAGAACAAGCGGCGTTCAACTTTTGGCTTCTTTCCCTTTTAATTGCGCTGGTCGTGCTGTGTGTTTGACTGCTCTGTTGGCATGTAATTTATTTTAACATGAGCAGCCTTGGTGTAATTAGAATTGTAGATTATATCCCGCTTTTGTAGGTGCTGCTTCACACAGCGATGGGTGCAGTTAAAATGAAACGCCTATGGTACCGTGGAGCAGAAACGTCTGTGGTACCGTGGAGCAGAAGCGTCTGTGGTACCGTGGAGCAGACAAGTCTATGGTACTGTGGAGCAGAAGCGTCTATGGTACCGTGGAGCAGACGAGTCTATGGTACCGTGGAGCAGAAGCGCCTATGGTACCGTGGAGCAGAAGCGCTGTGGTACCGTGGAGCAGAAGCGCCTGTGGTACCGTTGAGCAGAAGCGCCTGTGGTACCGTTGAGCAGAAGCGCCTGTGGTATCGTGGAGCAGAAGCATCTGTGGTACCGTTGAGCAGGAGCGCCTGTGGTATCGTGGAGCAGAAGCAGCTATGGTACTGTGAAGCAGAAGTGTCTATGGTACCGTGGAGCAGACGAGTCTATGGTACTGTGGAGCAGAAGCGTCTATGGTATCGTGGAACAGAAGCATCTGTGGTACCGTGGAGCAGAAGCGCCTGTGGTACCGTTGAGCAGAAGCGTCTATGGTTTCGTGGAACAGAAGCGTCTGTGGTATCGTGGAGCAGAAGCAGCTATGGTACTGTGAAGCAGAAGTGTCTATGGTACCGTGGAGCAGAAGCGTCTATGGCAGGGATCATAAACTCTGGCCCTCTGGCCCTCAAATCCAAATCTAGCCCTGGTTTTCTTTTCTCCCGGGTAATTAGTGCTACTGATTGGCCGAACTGTCTTCACACCTGGCTCCCAGGCAAAGGGAGGGTGGAAAACCAGCAGTTCTCGGCCCTCGAGGACCGTGAGTTGCTGACCCCTAGTCTATGGTACCATGGGTCCTCTTTTCCCTCTGTTGGTAATTCATATTAATCGCCGACTGTGGCTTCCTGATCTGCTTGGAGTTGCAGTGATAACTGCAGTAACCTTGTGGAGAATGTAGGCTAAACCCGTATAAAAGCAGACCTGTGTTTAACTGCAGTTCGTTGCATTCTCTGGCTCTGGCTGAAATGGACCTTTCTTCTCTGAAGTCCAAGGGCTTCATTTATCTATTGCGCACGAGAGAGAATGGTTTTCTTTTTCTTCTCTCCACAGATCTGTAGAAGTCTTAACGCGTTGAAAGGAGTAGTTCTGACCCTGCGGACTCGCGTCACTGAGTGCTCTTCAGTCTTCCGCGTAAACGCCGTCAGTTTCGGCGCAGGCGGCTGCGAAACCCGAATGAAGAGGTTTTCTGAATCGAAGTCAGGGGCGAAACGTGTGAAGCTTAAAAAAAAAATAATAATAAATTTCACTTCCTCTGCGGTGGTGTTTTGAACCGCCACGTGCCAAAATGACACACAGTTTTATTTTGGCTTGGGAGAAGAGCTGCGTGGAGCGCGGGCGGGTGCTTGTGTTGTCATACGCTCTCCTGCAATTAGTCTTAGTCTCATTCTCTCTGCTACTGACACGCTCTCCTGCAATTAGTCTTAGCCTAATTCTCTCTGCTACTGACACACACTCCTGCAGTTAGTCTTAGCCTAATTCTTTCTCCTACTGACACACACTCCTGCAGTTAGTCTTAGCCTAATTCTTTCTGCCACTGACACACCGCTCTCTGACACACACTCCTGCAGTCTTAGCCTATCACAATGTCACCAGAGAAGGCACTCAGCACCTGGTGATGTCTATGGGTTACAGACTTCAAGCAGTCATTGCATGCAGAGGATATATGATAGAGTACTGAACATGGCAACTTTCATTTACATCTATGTCCCAACCATTATGGTGCCCTGAAATGGGGAGGCTATGTAAAAAATAAAAATAAAAAGTGCTGTAATTTCTTCATGGTGAAACCAAAGTGTATAAAAATACCCTGAAATAAAAGCTGAGAATGTGCACTTGAGCCACATGTGAATTGTTTCATTATCACAATTAAATGTAAAAATGTGACGTGCATAGCCAGATCAAGAAAAAAAAAACTCCACTCTACACAATGCCTCGGGTCGTGTTGAACTGGAGCGCCAGACGCTCAGACGGAAGGCACAGAGGGCCGTACGCACGAGCCGATTTGAGACGCAAGACGACGTCGGCCTCTCGAACGCGCTGGGCTCATGCAGGGGTCGCGACCCCTGTGACCCGCGGCTCCCCTGGGCTGAACCGGTCGACGGGGGCGGTGTAATCGACCCTCCCTCCCTCCGTCCCTCCCTCCCTCCCTCCCTCCCGCCCGCGGCCCTCCCCATTTACTCCGGCGGTAATGGCTTCGATTTCCCGCCGTGATTACCGCGACTTTTCCCCGCCTCTTAGACCCGCTGCTGCGGTTCAGACTCCGGCCGCGAAAAAAAGAAAAAGGCTAAAATCTTCTGGGCGATCGTACCGCGTGTGCAAGGGGACTGGGATTCGTTTTCAGGTTTGGGGTAATTACACTTTTAAAAAATTAATTACGTTCTTCTCCTCGCTGTAATTCGTCTTTGTGGGGTATGTTTTTTGCGCTTCAGAATTGAACTTGTGGCCCCTGTGCTGATGAAGAGATAGGGGGCCCCCTGTGATAAATGGGACGGGCGCGTCCGAAGACGCGCGTGCGATTAACGAGCCCCCCCCCCCCCCCCCGGAGGCGGGGTCCGTCCCCCGCCTAACGGCGTGGCCGCCGCTGGCAGTGACAGTGGCTTCCTCCCGCGAGGATCGCCAATGATGAACAGCGGTGGCTCCGTTTCCATGCCGATAATGAACAGCACCTGCTCTGCGTCTTTTACACGCTTTCCTGGCACCGGGGGGGAGCCGTCTGCCAGGGCCGGCGAAACTATCGCATATCTTATTTACCCGGAGACTGCGTTACTGTATTACGGACACATTCAGGACAAAATCCCCTGTGTTTCCAGATACTTTTAAACGAGTGTCTGTCTGTCTGCATATGTGAGAATGCTTTTCCGGAGTTTTTGAATATACCAGGGAACACATTAAAGTAGTTCGGAAGGTATGTGGTTTCCAAATGCACTGCGCTTTATTTTTAGGATGCATTTAAAAATGCTTTCAGATAATTTAGGAAAAGCACAATTTGACCTGCGGCTGTGTGACCTCCCGAGGCCTGGAGGCGAGGTTTTTTGGGTGGCCGTGCTGGCCGTACGTGGTTTCCCTCTGTATTATCAGCAAGACCACGCCCTTCTGACGTCTGAGGTCACGAGACCGCGCGCAGTGGACGGCACTGCGCGCAACTGATGTAGAATTAAGAGAACGATAACTGCGCCTGCTTTGTGCATTTTTAGCTGGACCGCAACAGCGGGGCCAGCCTTACAAACGTGAATGTCTGTGAGTGAGTGACTGAGTGATGAAGTTGCACCATTGGTCGGCCGGAGAGGTCCGGCCATATACTAGGTTTTGACCTGGTCTTGTTATTCAGAGGAACCGGTTGAATCTTAAACATAAATAGCAACTTTGATGCACTTGGCCTGCTTACTGCTCATTCCTGCTCATTCCTGGTGCTTTTTCTGGGTAAACTACAGCACACCCTGTATTTACGGTACAGTGGGCACATGCTGGTGTATTTGGAGAAAGTTCACCCCTAAAACAGCCCAGAGCAGGACCGTGTGACTTCTCTTCACAAGAGAGCGCACCTCGAATTTAGACAAATCACCCCCCTGGTGACGTTGTCAAGACAAGCCACTCTTCTCTGCAAAGTTCAGAGATGTATATAGCAGCAATCATGCCATTTTCTTATCATTTCAGTATCCGTCATCCGTTTTAACAATTTGGTGTGTCAGTGTCGTCTAAACTTGAGCGCATGCTCCCGTTTCCCTGTTCCCCTTCCCTCAGTCTCCCATAATTCATTGCAAAATCGTAGTAGTGTAGTTTTTACAGTTACAGTTGTCGAAGGTTAACACAGTTGGTAGGCTATTTGTTTTGAGAGGGCAAACTGGAGTAGAGCAGGCAGCGTTAGATTCCTGCTTCCTGTTCCTTATAGAGTAACCCCACCGCGCAGGTCCCGTGAGGTTATGCTGTTCCAAAACTTCCGCATGAAGCGGTGTCTCGCTCCGCCGCCGCTCCCCGCTGCAGCTCCCGCTCCCCGCGGCGGTCAGAGTGCGCCGCGCGGTAGATTTGCGGAGAGATTATCTTCCGCGTGAAGGCTAAACGTGAGCCGGGTTCGCCGGCGGCGCTCGCCCTGCTCGGTGACAGATGGCTCCGCTTTTCTAAGCCCGGGCTTTGCGCCGTCAGGCTGATCTCGCTGCCCTCGCGATGACCTTTAACCTGCCGTTAACCTCGTTTTCTGGGGCACGTTTTCTGTGCCCCAGAATTTTCTAGCATTTTCCGTCCATAAGCTTTCACCCTATCGGCCATTTCAGAAGGAAGGTATTTAGCCTTGCGGTTGGCTAAGTGTGCAGTTTGTCTCTGGCAGTACGGAGGAGCAGTGGAAACGAGTCAGTTAGCGGCTTGGCGGGCTCGGCCGCGGGAGAACGAGAGAGAGGGGAGGAAGGAGGAAGAAAGGTTCTCTCCTCCTTTCGCGGCTCCCCTCCCCTCCCCTACCCTCCCCTCCTCCCCGGTCGTCGGGAGGAACGTGAGTCACGTCTGGCGGCCTCGACACCCTTCTCCTCCGCTGTCGCACTTTAACAGGTTCGCCTAAACGGTGTCATGTACCCCGTGCGCATAATCACCGCTCCTCCACTCGCGGGATGACGTCTTTGTTTCCGAGCAGAACGCGCCAGAGCTCCCGTGCATTACCCGGCTGTGATGTGAATACCGGGTGGGCATTCCGCACATTTATACATTAAACAAAAAGATGAGAACGACTGAATTGGGCTCGTAGCCAAGCACACCATTTAGTAATATTATGAATAAGCGGGGCGCACCAGGTTGACGGAAAATTTTTAATAACGATGACGCAGACACGTGGCTGGTTGCGACGCACCGTGACGCAGTCGGCGGTTGGCTGTACGTCCACTGGTGCGTCATGTTGGTTCGGCTTTATCCGTCAGTGCTGTGTCGTTTGTTAGCATAGGCATTAGCTTCAGTCAGCACGCTGTGCTGTGCGGTAGCATAGGCATTAGCTTCAGTCAGCACGCTGTGCTGTGCGGTAGCATAGGCATTAGCTTCAGTCAGCACGCTGTGCTGTGCGGTAGCATGGGCATTAGCTTCATCAGTCAGTGCTGTGCTGTACGTTAGCATGGACATTGGCTTCAGTCAGTGTTGTGTTGTGTGTTAGTGTGGGGATTTGCTTCAGTCAGTGTTGTGTTTTGCGTTAGCATGGACATTGGCTTCATCAGTGCTGGGCTGTGTGTTAGCATAGGCATTGGCTTCATCAGTGCTGTGCTGTGTGTTAGCATGGGTATTAGCTTCATCAGTCAGTGCTGTGCTGTGTGTTAGCATGGGTATTAGCTTCATCAGTCACTGCTGTGCTGTGTGTTAGCATGGGCATTGGCTTCAGTCAGTGCTGTGCTGTGTTGTGCGTTAGCATGGGTATTAGCTTCATCAGTCAGTGCTGTGCTGTGCGTTAGCGTGTGCTCCTGCCACACAGCAGAGAGGCTTAATGGGTTTCAGCAGTAGTTTCCCAGTGTCCAGGGGCCTGGTAGTAATGCCCTAACTGTGATTAATGTGCCTTCCAGATGTTATTTTATACCGTACGGAGCCTTCCTGACGCGGGCTGCAGTCTAGACACGCTGGCTGTGCCCCGCTCCCTCTTTCATCCCTGATTAAAACTCGCCGTTGTGCATTTATCATCTTCTCCTTTAAAGTCTCCCAAGACCTGCTCACTTCGTCTATTTTTTAATATATTTTTATATATTTATTTATTGCTTGTTCCCAAGTCACTGTTGCATTTTTTCTCCTGAGCTCTGTAAGGAAGTTAGTTGAGGAGATAGTGGCACTGTCTGTGACTTGCCAGGCTGAAGTGAGTCCATTACTGTACATAAATTGTCACATCGGGGACCTATTAGCCAGAGCAGATGGGTAAAGGCTTGGACTCCCGGGCCTTGTGGTGTCGGATGAAAGTGTGTCCAGGAGAACGTGTCAGGAGTCTGTGCTTTACGGGGACTTTTACACTCAAACACATTCACTTTTGTTTATGGGGACGTTTACACTTGTCAACATATTCACTTTGTTTTATGGGGACTTTTACACTTAGCAACGCATGCACTTCATTTTACAGGGACTTTTACACTTAGCAACACATTCACTTTCTTTTTAAAGTGTTTGCTTTAATTAACTGGTGACTGATGAATTTGAATGGGCTAGTTCATTTGTGGAAAGTAGCGTGTGATCATATTGCTCTTGCACTTGGGGGAAATACTGTTGGATTTTCAGGGATAACTTTTTGATCACCACTAAGATTATTACAGACCTGAGAGAACTGACATTGAAGTGCTCTGTAGTTAAGAGGAACATTAAGGTTTTAATTATTGTGTAGACTTATTTAGCGAGGACAATTTATGCGCTCTCAGTACAGAATATGGCAAGAATGGGTTATTTTCTCTCTTCTTTTTTTAGCTGCTTGGGTCTGAAGCTCTGCTGTGAAATAATATAAGACACCCACTTTAGACAGGCTGTTTTTGGCGACCTCTTAAAACCAACAAAATAGCCACTCCATTGGTAGTGACAGGCCAGGTCACATGGCCTGAACAAAGCAGTTCATTGGCCCTACTAGATGGTGCATAGCATTGAGGTTTAAACACTCATGCGTTTGCCTGGTGTACGTCTGGCCTTCTAGTTTGTGTTACCGAGGTTACCAGAACTCAGTCTGGAGTTCTTGTAGAAGCCTACAGGAGTGTATTCTGAGATGCTGGTCTTCTGAAGGAACTCAGTGGCAGCACAGGAATGCGCTGTGTATGAATGACTCCAGTGTTGTCCTGGTAAAATACCGTAACCACAGCATTTTTGCACACGCAGCGTCTTTGCGCGCACACACACACACACACACACACACACACACACACACACGGGCTACCACGCTTCTCCATCAGCACAGCCGAGCTTGTGCACAGGCACACACTACCGTGCGTTCTGCTCAGTGCACTCTGGGTCGGATAGTTGTGTATGCTCCTTCTTCATTTTCTGGGTATCTGCTGAGTTTAAATATTTACACTACTCTCTGTTTGAACAGAATCCTAACCAGCTAAAATAGGGACATCGTAGAGAATGCATCAACGTATACGTAAACAAAGTTTGCTTTTTAAGGAAACTTTCATGTAGACCTCACTATTTTAACCATAAGTTTCCTACATTTTTTATAGAAAGTGTGACGACGTTTTAACTTTTCCTATTTATGATTGCCAGTGTCTCGCAAGAACAGGTGTAGGAGTCCACGAAGGTACTGTAGTGGGTCTGTGATGGCAATCTCTCCTCTTGGTCAGAATGCGTGAGTAAATAATTGTTGGGGGTTTGCCAAAAAGTTTCTCTTTGTAAATTGATTATGCTGTTTCAATGACGGTTGTGAGTGGGCCACAGCCATTTGCTGTGTTTTAATTAAACTATATAATTTCCTGAATTCACTGTAAGTAGTCGTTTTGTTCAGAGCATTACGGATCAAGCCGCCATGTTGTACAACCACACAGTGCTGCACAGGGAATTGACTAATGGGTGAATAATGGCTTAAGTGTTGGCTGGTTTGATGGTTTTCCAGCAGAGGAGAGGGATTGATCCAAGGACCGTTTGGGCCAGTGGAGGACCAGTGTAGACATACTGGAGGCAGTGTGCGCAGCTGTGCATGAGAGAGGCTCTACCTGTGAGAGAAAGGCTCTACCTGTGAGAGAGTAACGCTCTACTTGTGTGAGAAAGGCTCTACCTGTGCGTGAGAGGCTCTACCTGTGAGAGAAACGCTCTACCTATGAGAGAGAAAGGCTCTACCTGTGAGAGAGAAATGCTCTACCTGTGAGAGAGAAAGGCTCTACCTGTGAGAGAAATGCTCTACCTGTGAGAGAGAAATGCTGTACTTGTGTGAGAAGCGGGCTGTACCTGTGAGAGGAAAAGGGTGCAGCGTGTTTTTCCTGTGAGACTGAAGCTAATACTGGGCGCTGCTGTCCCTCGAAGCGAAGCAGCACCGGAGCGCCACACCGCTGGAATGCCCCCAGCGCGTCTTCCTCCTCCTCTCGGCTGCGGCTGAGCGCGGGTGATGTCAGAGGCAGCTGCGATTACCGAGGCACGCCGCGCCAGCAGACATTTAGCGAGCCCGTGCCTTCAGGCCTAACGTCGGAGTCGACGGGGGCGTGCGGTGTGCCATAAGGGCGTGTGGTGTGCCGCTGCGCCGCGCACACACACAATCAGAGCGGTCATTATTTGAGGCTCCTGGCCGCGCACACACACAATCGGAGCGGTCATTATTTGAGGCTCCTGGCCGCGCACACACACAATCAGAGCGGTCATTATTTGAGGCTTCTGGCCGCGCACACACACAATCAGAGCGGTCATTATTTGAGGCTCCTGGCCGCGCACACACACAATCAGAGCGGTCATTATTTGAGGCTTCTGGCCGCGCACACACACAATCAGAGCGGTCATTATTTGAGGCTTCTGGCCGCGCACACACACAATCAGAGCGGTCGTTATTTGAGGCTCCTGGCCGCGCACACACACAATCAGAGCGGTCATTATTTGAGGCTCCTGGCCGCGCACACACACAATCAGAGCGGTCGTTATTTGAGGCTCCTGGCCGCGCACACACACAATCAGAGCGGTCGTTATTTGAGGCTCCTGGCCGCGCACACACACAATCAGAGCGGTCATTATTTGAGGCTCCTGGCCGCCAGAGACAGGTCCTGGGTGGTTCCAAACCCCACGGCCCAGTCTTTCGGCTTCCTCTTTTTTTTTGACAGGTCCTTTTGGTGCCTTTTTGAAGTCTCTTGTTTAGCGGTGGTGGGGGGGGCGGTCACGCCGCGTATAATAATGAAACGTCCCGCGATGAGACACTGGAGCCGGCTGATGTCATGGGCCTGGAGAGGCGACCGGGTTCACCAGACTGAGGTCTGAGGTCACTGGGGGGAGAAGAAGTGTAAAAAAAAAAAAACGAAACAGGCCGACCACAAAAGGTCGTTTCATTCGCCGGTCAAAATAACCGAACTCGGCGACGGAATCCAGTCTGTTAATCCCCGCTGGCACTCACAGCGGCCTGTCTGTCTGTCTGTCTGTCTGTCTGTCTGCGGTTCAGTTGCGCCACCGATCGACGGGCTCAGAATGAACCGCCTACTGTACTCCCGGCTCCGCCCCGCATTCCGCAAAGCCGCGGCTAATTGGCCCACGCATAGCACGCATTCTCTGCGCACGCTACAGGAAAGGGCTTTTTAACGGCTCATTGCCATGGGCGCGACAGCCTTGGCGGCGGCTGGGGCGACCTGTAAAGGGGGGCAGGGAGGGAGGGCTGTGGCCTGAAGAATGAGATTTCGGAGAGGAGAGGTACAACTCGGGGGTAATTCTTTGCATAATGTGCAGATGACTGATTGTCTGATGAGCCAAATGCATCAGGTCAAATGGGCGGGATTTACAAGCAGCAATGATTAAAATGTACAAAACTGCTGAATGTGCCAACTGGTTTAAAAGCAGCTTATTGTTGTAAGCATGAAGAAAACACTTCTCTTTATTCGTGTTTTGTGAACAAATTTTGTTGTTTTTTCTGTTTTTTGTTAATCGACCATTCTTGACTCACTAAGAAACGTTTGAGTGACCGGGACTGCTGCACAAAGCTGTCCGTGACCTCATCAATCAGGAGAGGATATGATTGGATGTTAATGAACAGGTGGTGCCCTGCCCAGAGAAGCAGGAAGGGGCCGTTGTGTCGGTGGCTGGGAAGCCCTCTCTCTCTAAGCCGCCATATTGGTTTGGCCTACTTTCAGCCTCTGGTTTGATGGTCCCTGTGCTTGACGTTGAGCTGGTTTAGAAAATCACCTCAAGGCCTTGTGCTTGGTCACCTCTGAGTAACAAGGTGATACGACTTAACACGACTGTCACACGACTGTCAGTCACCCTGAGCGAATCACAGTCGATCACCAGTGATCAGCTGGTCAAACGAATCGATATCCAAAATGCCCGTTTGTTTGCTTTCTGCTGGTAGGCAGCGCGATTTCAGAAGTGATTTTGAGCCCCTACTGGATGAAGGGGGAGGTTCTAAGGTGTTGATGTACCGGAACCGTAAACATTTCATCTGATTGTAAAATAGTGGGGGGGGTCAAACATTCACCACCCCTCGTTCTGCCTGTTTTAGGGGACAGAGCATTCTGGAAATGCTGAACGCTGTCTTGAAAGACCTAAGCTGTGAATACAAAAAAAAACTTTATATGAAGCGGTAAATAAACATCAGGTGAAAGCACATTTGCACCTCTTTAGCCCAAGATCACCCGCTGGGGATTTGTGTCTGCAGGGGAAACCGCTTGCTTTCATTTTCCCAGTTGCACCGTTGAGCGATCAGCCACGGTCTGACTGTAACACTGAGCGTTATTGTAGCCTTACAAAGTGGTCACCTGCTGTCTTACACACATAAAGCAGAGCAGAGCATGTCCAAGGTGTGGTGGAACCCTGGCTTTCCCATTTTTCCATCTACATGTCCAACCGTTCACAGGGCCTTTGAAATAATTAGTGATTTGCATTCAATTTGTTGATTGCTTTATTTCACGTAGCAACTTCTTAGTGGCCTTTTTTCTTTTTTTTTTTTACACACTGGAAATGTATAAGTAAATGGAAGTCACAGAACTTCCATAGGAAAGCAAGCAAGCACCATTTAACCAGTAAGAAAACACCACGTCGTAACCCCTCTATCCACAGCTAATTGGTTCCGCCGTAGGAAAAAAATATATTATTATATTAAAAAAGCCATGGTGTAAAAAAATATGAAATGGCCGTAGGTGCCTTGATGAGGTGATTGAAAGCCTGGTGCTCTCTCATTGCTGCAGGCACATTCCTCAAGAAGGACAGACCCCACAGTGATGCCGGGCTCTAAGATGGCAGCCCGTGTTTTATGTGTATATTCCTCTGTCTCAGGCGTCCCTCACTGTCCTCTGGGCGTTTTTTTGCTTCCGCGCACCTCGCCGCCTCCCTGAAGGGGTTAAAGCTGGCTTAACGGAGCAGGTGAAAGGCGCAGAGTGCCGTGTTCAGACGCTCGTGTGTGTCGGTTCTGGGGCGGGCCCAGAAATCGCCCCGTCGCGAGAGAGCCGACGCGGCGGGCCAGGGGAGCGGCGGAGCGGATGACTCACGCGGGCGCTTCCTCAAACGGCTTCCCCTCTCACTCGACGTGGCCCGCCCGCGGCCGGACGAGCGAGGCGGCGGGCCCTCCGTCCCCGGCCCCTCCCGACCCGCGCGGGGTGACGTGTCGCGGACCCGACGCCCTCTGACTCAGGAGGGTATTTTCATCCCGCCGTCTTCGGTTTCCCAGCGTTTTAAAGGCCGGCGCTGTTTTGATGTCAGCGTTGAGGAGGGACATCGGAGCACAGCGGGTCGTCAGCGTGTCGTCAGCGGAACGCGATACGTTTGATGCGGCCGCCCGGGCCCGCGCGCGGCGCTTTCATCCCTCCTGACCCCGGTTTAAGGCCGCCGCGGCCTCCGCAGCTCGGTATCTCGTTCCGCGAGGTCTCTCCTGATTGGCTGCGAGCGGTGCCGGGAGCACGAAGCGCGCGAGCGAGGGATCGAGTGAGGGATCGGCGTCCGATTCGGCTGATCGTTTCTCGCGTGCCGCGAATCACGCACGCCCCTCACCGCGCTGTGCAGAAACAGGAGAGGGCCTGTCGAAAGCGGGAGTTTGTTGGGTGCGAGGGTTAGGGACGGTGGGATTCATGCCTGTTCGTACCCCGGAGAGGCTCGCGGAGACGGAGGAAGTTGGCTTCTTTCCCCCCAGGCGGCTCCTTTGTGCGGATTTGACAGGGAATTCTGGCAGATTCCTCAAATTCCTTAATCCTGATAATGGCTGCTAGTCTTTCTGGGTGCATTTGCCAGGACTAATCCCTGAATTTGATCTCACTGAAGGCAATTAACGATTAAAATTCCAGAAATCCAGCACTCGTAACTACAGACCCCTGAATACCATTGTTTTTAAATGAAGGTTTTTTTGTTCACTCGCGGTTTCCATATAAGCAGATTGTGGTTTCGCAAAAATTTGTTTATTAACCAAAACGGTAACGTAAAAAGCATTCAGAAATCCCGCCCCCTCGGTCCGTATGCTTGCTTCCACAGATAAACGTGCACAGAGGCCTCTGGTCGTGCCGGTCTCCTCCTGTTGTGTAAGCGCAGTGCTGCGCTAACGGGCTACGTCACGGTCTCGTTTGGTCCCCGTGTTTTTGCGTAGCGTCTGTCAGCCGTTCGGCAAGCGGGCCCGCAGAATTAACGGGACGGCCCCCTCGCGACCGCTAGGGCCAGACTCGCCGGAGTCGCCGTGATTGTCCGGATTAACCTCGGCTGCCTCTTCGGCTACCAACCGCCGTCCCCCCCTTCAGTCAGCGAGGGGTATCCTGCTTTCTGCTGGAGCAGCGGTCGAGCTTTGGAATAGGCGCACTGACCTTTTCTCTCCAGGGCTTTCTGGACCCCCGCGGAGCGTTCTGGATCAGTTACCCCGGTCATGTTTAGGTTTGCATCAGACAGTGAGAGATACTGTTAATGTTCATGTTTACAGGAGTAAATAAATTGGACGTTTACATACGGGCCTGTGCTCCAGTTTGACTCCAGTTTTCACACTTTGACAGTCTCTTAGCTTTAGTGAAAGGCGGAATGAAATATTTTCATAGTTATTTCTAGAATCCCACATAGAAAGTGTTACCCGTGCAGTGGAGCACTAAGAAATGGTAAATTGTGCTAAATAACATCTCTTGTTCTGGTTCTATTTTGTGCCCATACAGTTGTTGTGAATGTACACACCTGAAAATGCCTTTTGACTGAAGTGTTTCCACTGAACCCCTGCGATAAGAATTGAAATTTAGCTCGAGGTTGCTTTTGCTCTTTAGCACAAATGAAATATGTGCTGTCGGTGGACAGATAGATTACTTTAGGGTCTTGTACAGATTTACTGGATCTTCTTCCAGTGCATGGGAGTGTTGGATCAAGAGACAGGCATGTGTAGCTCAGAGGTTATTGACCATTTAATAATTAATGAATCATGTAAAAAAAAAGCAACATTATCACCTTTCATGCAGTTTTGCAGCTCAAAGTGCGAACAGTGAAAATAAAAGGAAATAAGAAAACAGAAGTAATAAAATGGGGAAAAAAACATAATTTAGCAAATGGCACCAAAATTGTATGCAATAGAGTTATAGTATAGTGCAGACAGATGTTCAATATTTTCATGAATACCTATAATACCCCTTATTCAGTTATAATGAATAAATTGGAATTCTATCACAGGCTGTCATTAAAAACAAGTAGCCTAAATAAAACATGTATAAATTGCACGGATAAGCAGTTAACTGCAAAATGTATTGGGACAGTCAAACCATCAAATTGGCTGGTTGACTTTTGTTTAACACATATATTGTACTATATTACAACAATGGCATTCAATGAGACAATTCCCTATATTGCAAGTGAGCATAAGTTTTTACTAATTTTATGACAAATTTTACGCAAAGTCAACATTTCGTTATGTACCACTTACATTATATGACTGCATCGAGTCTGTGGCTCAGTGACATCACTAGGCTCGCGATGTGATCCTTTGAGTTGCTCGGCTAAGCTCTTACCGCTGCCTCTTTCAGTCGCTGTGTGCTTGCTGGGGTCTCAGACTTCAGTGTCCTTTGGAACAAGTGAACCGCACGGTCAAATGGGTTTAAATCTGGCGGACTGACTGGACCACGTCAAACACTTCCACCTTCTTGTCTTCCTGATAAGCTCCTTGGTTAAGTTTGCTGAACATTTTGGGTCGTTGTTTTTCTACATGGTAAATGTCCGTTCATTGAGTTTGATTCCATTTCTCTGAGTATTGGTGGACAAAATGTTTCTGCACACAGCTGTCATTCTGTTGCCGGTTGCCACCACCGCTGGTTACATCATCAGTAAAGACCGCTGAACCTGTTCCAGATGCAGCCACACAGGCCCAAGCCATCACACCCACACCACCATGCTTGGCAGATGGAGTAGTATACGGAGGGGCCCGAGCAGTCCCTCTCTCTCTCTCTCTCCCCGCACTTTCACCTTTCCATCACTGTGGTAACGGTTCATCTCTGTCTCATCTGTCAATGAGACTCGTTTCAAAAACGAATCAGGCTCATGGTCTTTGTATTTCTTCCAGCCTCACCTTTCTGTTCTTGTTGCTGATGAGAGATTTACATCTGGAAGAGCAGCCTCTGTGATTTGCTTTTGTTAGTCTCCTGTGCACAGTGTCCTGCAATACGTTCACTCCCATTGTATGGCGATCATAAGCCATTACTCCAGCTGACAATTTAGTTGGTTTAATTAGGCCTACATTTTTTTTCGCAGCTCTTGTAATCACCCTGTCATCTCTTTCTGATGTGTTCCACAGTCGGCCTGGTCGCTGGCGATTTCCGAGTCTTCCAGCAGTTAGCTTCTTCTTTAGGACTTTAGGACTTTCCATACAACACGAGCATTCTGCAACAGCGCTAATTGATTTTTTCTTTTGATGATATTATACGTGCGCAGTTCTGTATCTGTATTTAAGTGTCTCGATCCGGAGAGTTTTGAGGGGAAGGAAGGGTACACATTTCATCACTTCCTGTGGTCATGACTGCGGGATTGGACGCCAGCCATGTTTTTATTTCTGTAAACGGCTCTGCTAACCGCTAAACCCAGCTCAGATTGGGTTGGGCTTTTACCCGTGTGGTGCATTCGGCTCTGCTCTCCCAACCAATCAGATCTTGAGCTTTCAGAATCTGATCTTTCCTCCAGGATAGCAACCCGAATGGAACGTTTAGCTTTTGCCATTGAAAAATGGAAGTTTGGACTCGTGTCCCTTGTGTTCAGCGGACGTCCCGCTGGACCACTATGCTGGACGGCTGTACTGCTACCAAAGGTTAAAGGTCAGGGTGATTACGCCCCAGCTTTACCTTTCATGAAGCCGTTTCTAAATTATTCATGCCGAGATTTTATTTTCTTGCTCCGCTGTTATTCTTCTCTGTTAAAAGCACTTACTGAGGGAGTTGTTTATCATGTATTGGCTTGGTCTTCTTTTGATGCTGTCAGATTCATTGAATTGCTAGTTATTCTAGGACCCATAGGTCAAACCTCAGACTGCATGCTTTCAGTATTTGAGCTAAGCGCTGCACTTTCAAGATGGATTGAGGTGCTTGTTTCATCGTGAACGTACGGCACATAAGAGGCACCGTCACGTGACCTGTGATGCTCTGCGTGTGGGAGGAGCTTCCTGCCGCGACCCCGCTCCAATGGGGAATGGACTGGAGGTGGACCTCGGTAACATCAGAGATAACCCAGCAAGCACAAAACGTTCTCACAATGTTACAGGGATGTTTCGTCAATGTTGTAACGTTGCCACTACATTGCAGAAACATTGCGAGAACGTTGTGTGTTGGCTGGGAGCTCCGTTACTGTGGGTCGTTGAGACACATATTATATATTGAGGATATTGTGAAGTGTTCAGCAGCTCGGGTGAGAAATGTGTGGTGTGAGCCAATGGGAAGTACATGTTTACAGCCTCCATTTTCACCCAACGTTCTTTCTGAAACCTGTACAGAAACCACTTTGCACTTCACACACATGTAGAGCTCTTCAGTTTGCGCTGGTTATCCCACATCTCACTGTGAGGGGGGGTGACACCACTGAAGTCGCTCGGAAAGGGACTGAACAGTTTCCCGGGCACTGAGCTCAGGCCCAGAACTCTCAGTGAGGAAACCCCGGACGTTGAGCGCGGGGGGCTCGACCCTCTACGCGGCTGACGGGTGCAGCACCTGCGCCGCCCTGACCCCCGCGGGGCAGGTTAGGGTCGCATTCCACGCCAGAACGGAGCCTGCTCGGGAGGAGACCGCGCGGGCTCCGCCGCTGGACCCGTGCCGGGAGTCTCCTGACCCGGCGGCCTTGCCTGGCCTTGTGCCTGGAGAGCGCGCTTCCTGGCCTGACGTGTGTGTGTGTGTGCGTGCGTGCGTGTGTGTGTGTGTGTGTGTGTGTGTGCGCGCGTGTGTAAAAATGCCCTTGAGGTTAACAGAAGGTGCAAGATGAGATGGGACTTGTGAATGGTTATAATGCTGTGTAGCGTCAGAGGACTTGCTTTAAGATGGGACTCGGTCAGAGCGTCAGAGGACTTGCACTAAGATGGTGAATGGTTATAAATGGTTATAACGCCGCATAGCGCCAGTTGCCTGCCTGTCACAGTGCTGCTCACAAAAGGTATGATTTGTGTCTTGGGAGCAGATCCTGTGTGATCAGGCTGTAATTTATTCAGCTCATTAATGTAAGAACCGGGCGCTTGTCCACCAAAGACATGGCCTATAGGCCTCTACTCACATGCACTCAAATCACTAAGTACCCACCGCCTCAGAGATCCCTTTCATCACACAGATGATTCCATAACCGTTCCCCGGGACATCCCATTCACCACACAGATGATTCCATAACTGATCCCTGTGAGATCCCCATTCACCACACAGATGATTCCATAACTGTTCCCCTTGAGACCCCATTCACCACACAGATGATTCCATAACTGTTCCCCTTGAGACCCCATTCACCACACAGATGATTCCATAACTGTTCCTCTTGAGATCCCATTCACCACAAAGATGATCCAATAACTGATCCCTGAGATCCCCATTCACCACACAGATGATTCCATAACTGTTCCCCTTGAGACCCCTTTCACCACACAGATGATTCCATAACTGTTCCCCTTGAGACCCCTTTCACCACACAGATGATTCCATAACTGTTCCCCTTGAGACCCCTTTCACCACACAGATGATTCCATAACTGTTCCCAGTTTTCTTTTGATTTCCCCTTCTGTTCTAATCATTCAAAGTAGCCTTTTCATTTTCCAGTTAGCCGAATCATCCTTTTCTGTGAGCAAATTGTTTTGCACAGTGAGCTCCATAACATTTGATTAATATTGATTTGGCTTTGTACTCAACAATTTTAGACTTGTAATCATATTATTCAAATTTCGATAAAGCGCACATTCCCCGTTTTTATTAAAGACTATTTTTATACACTTTGGTTCCCTCGGTAGTTCTGTTTATGAAGTTTTCTGTGGACAGTAGTCACTGACACATCCAGCACTCCTGAAGAGTGTTTCAGATCTGTCAGATCTGGGGGTTCTTCTTCATAACCGTGAAAATTCTTCGGTCATCAACTGTAGAGGTCTTCCTGGCTTACCAGGCCCTTTGTGATTACTGAGCTCACCAGTACTCGCTTTCTTCTTAATGATGTTCCAAACAGTTTATTTTGGTAAGCCTATAGTTTGGCCCATGTCTCTGACAGTTTTTTTTCTTATTTCTCAGCCTCATGATTGTTTCCTTTACTTTCGTTGGCACAACTCTGGTCCTCATGTTGACAAATGCCAATAACGGACTATAAAGGCAATAGAATCAAAACTATCTGCAGTAAGGAAGCAATTGAGCACACCCGACTGATCAGAAATGCCTGTGAAGCCATTTGTCCCAAACGATAGGATGCCCTGAAATGGGGGTCTATGTATAAATAGTGTATATATGCAAATACCCTCTAATAAATGCTAATAATGTCCTATTTAAACCCATGTGAATTATTTTTTATTACAGATATAAAATTGTGAAGTACAGAGCTAGAAAAACATTATGGATCTCACTGTATATTCCTCTTACCTTATTGTTCTTCAAACAGATGTTTGTACATACTGTGATGAAAACAATAAACAGGCAAATAGCAACACCCTCTGCAGTCTATGTGACAGTACCTACCGTCACATAGTCACCAAAGACCATCTACACACAGTCACATAGTTATAGTACCAAAGACCATCTACATACAGTCACATAGTTATAGTACCAAAGACCATCTACATACAGTCACATAGTTATAGTACCAAAGACCATCTACATACAGTCACATAGTTATAGTACCAAAGACCATCTACATACAGTCACATAGTTATAGTACCAAAGACCATCTACATACAGTCACATAGTTATAGTACCAAAGACGATCTACATACAGTCACATAGTTATAGTACCAAAGACCATCTACATACAGTCACATAGTTATAGTACCAAAGACCATCTACATACAGTCACATAGTTATAGTACCAAAGACCATCTACATACAGTTACATAGTTACCAATGATTCCCCACTTTTAAAAAAGCTGAAATCGCTCCTGTAACATCACTCCCAGTGTCCACAGTATCATCCTGGACCCCATGAAGCCCGACCACTGATAGCTCTCCCTCTCCCTCTCTCTCTGTCTCTCTTTCC
The DNA here is from genome assembly GCF_013347855.1 of Anguilla anguilla. Taxonomy (NCBI): domain Eukaryota; kingdom Metazoa; phylum Chordata; class Actinopteri; order Anguilliformes; family Anguillidae; genus Anguilla; species Anguilla anguilla. The sequence continues at coordinate 10,578,150 of NC_049215.1, forward strand.
CTCTCTCCCTCTCCCTCTCACTTTCTCTCCCCCTGTCTTTCTCTTTCCCTCCCTCTCTCTCTCTCTCTCTCTCTCTCTCTCTCCCCTCCCCCTCCCTTAGCTGGTCGCCAGCGGACAATGACCGACACTGGTACTCCTCACTGCCCAGCTTAATTACAGGCCGCAGTCAGTCATCTGCTTCACCGGAGCATGATGGGAAATATTTTCTATTACTGATTACCGCTGGACCTTGTCCTGTACACACAGAGCTCCAGCATGTGACACAGCCTCACCACGCTGCAGTGGCTTCTGGGACTGGAGCCAGCTGAGGGGTGTGTGTGTGTGTGTGTGTGTGTGTGTGCGTGTGCGTGTGTGTGCGTGTGCGCGAGCCTGCGTGTATTGTGCTACTCTCATATGGCAGCAGCACAGGGTAGAGCGCCGCAGCTACGTTCAGATGAAACGCGGTTTGGACGGCAGAGGGGGAGGGACAAACAGCGCGGGAGGTTGAGCTGGCCTCACATGACCCCGGCGGGGCTGCAGCGGCGTGCGTGTGTCTGCTCTGCCGCGTGTTAGCGGTTCCAGAGCCGCCATGGCTTCTCTTTCCGCCACAGCAGTCAGCGTACTGTCCACCGCTTCTCCCTGCACCGCGCCTTGAGAAATCATATTAGGCTACCTCTGTCTGTGTGTCAGTGTGTCTGTGGACGGGCCTTTTAAACGTAGTTTTCTTACAGCATTGTTTGCATTATTCCCTTATTATTCTTACTACTTGTCATTTCTGTTCTGGTGATCTACAGACACAAAGCGTTTGGGTTCCTGTTTGATTGCTAGCTGCTAATCCTTGAACAGCTGTATCTTTTAGTTTGTGTACGCAGGTTAATTACCTGTTTTCATGTAAACCCCCCCCCCCCGAAAATGCTCTGCCTTTGGTCTGGTCCTGCTAGGTAGTGCAGAGCTCTCACGGTTGGGTGGGTTGTTCAATTTCATTTGGTTCCCAGAAAATAAGGGGGAACTAAATATAAATAGTCCTGCAGTTCATACATGATTCACCCAATATGGATGCAAATACCGTGGAATTAAAGCTGAGTGACTGCATTTGACCTCAAGCTCACTGTTTCATTTCAAATCCAGTGTACTGGAGTACGGAGGCAAAACAAGAAAAAAATGTGTCACTGTCGAAATACTTATGAGCTGCACTGCATATCTGAACAGCACTTAGCTCCCGGAGGTTAGCCTGACTGACCGGAAGTTTCCGTCTTCCCCCCTCTCCCCCACAGGCGCCATTTTGGGCCGGTCGGAGACGCAGGAGTGCATGTACTACAACGCCAGCTGGGAGAAGGACCACACCAACCGCAGCGGGGTGGAGCGCTGCGCGGACGAGAAGGACAAGCGCCGCCACTGCTTCGCCACCTGGAAGAACGTGTCGGGCTCCGTGGAGGTGGTCAAGCAGGGCTGCTGGCTGGACGACATCAACTGCTACGACAGGTACTGGCCACGCCCCCTCGCCCCGTATCCGTAGCAACTGCTACGACAGGTACTGGCCACGCCCCCTCGCCCCGTATCCGTAGCAACTGCTACGACAGGTACTGGCCACGCCCCCTCGCCCCGTATCTGTAGCAACTGCTACGACAGGTACTGGCCACGCCCCCTCGCCCCGTATTCATAGCAACTGCTACGACAGGTACTGGCCACGCCCCCTCGCCCCGTATCCGTAGCAACTGCTACGACAGGTACTGGCCACGCCCCCTCGCCCCGTATCTGTAGCGAGTGCTACAACAAGTAACGGCCTCGCCCTGTTTCCGTAGCGACTGCTACGACAGGTACCGGCCACGCCCCCTCGCCCCGTATCGGTAGCGACTGCTACGACAGGTAACGGCCACGCCCCCCTCAAATCGTATTCACGGCGACTGCTAAGACAGGTAACGGCCACGCCCCCTCGCCCCGTATCCGTAGCAACTGCTACGACAGGTACTGGCCACGCCCCCTCGCCCCGTATCTGTAGCGACTGCTACAACAGGTACTGGCCACGCCCCCTCGCCCCGTATCCGTAGCGACTGCTACGACAGGTAACGGCCACGCCCCCCTCAAATCGTATTCACGGCGACTGCTACGACAGGTAACGGCCACGCCCCCCAGCCTCGTATCCGTAGCGACTGCTACGACAGGTAGCGGGCACGCCCCCTAGAACCGTATTCATAGCGACGGCGGCGACAGGTAACGACCACGCCCCCCTCGCCTTGTATCCCTAGCGACAGGAGTGGCAGGGAACGTCAGCCAGCCCACTAGACCTTGGGTGTCCTGAAATGCGCATTATAAATAATAATGGGGACGGAGTGTGGCACAGTGGGTAAGGAACTGCGCTCGTAACCGAAAGGTCGCAGGTTCGAATCCCGGGTAAGGACACTGCCGTTGTACCCTTGAGCAAGGTACTTAACCTGCGTTGCTTCAGTATATATCCAGCTGTATAAATGGATACAATGTAAAGTGCTATGTAAAAAAGTTGTGTAAGTCGCTCTGGATAAGAGCGTCTGCTAAATGCCTATAATGTAATGTAATGTAATGTAAATAAACTATTATTATTATTATTATTATTGTTATTATTATTATTTCTCTGAACGAGAGAGCCATTATGAACTGCTTGTAATGGCTGAATTAGACAGTACAGCTGGTATTCTCTTCCATTGGTATGAGAATACCAGCCGTCTACACTGATTATAACTCTCGCACTGTGAGAGGAGTTGAATTTAAAAAGCAAGAAGCTACCTTAGCTCACAGAAGGGGGGGGGTGTTTCTGTATGATTATGTGTTTTCATCACTGGATGGGTGGAAGTGTACTGTGTCTATTGATTTATATGAAGAACGTTTTCATTCACAGCACCAGTTCCTCTAATGCTGTGCAATTGAGTTAACTGCACCTTTCTGCACCCAAAGCCAGAGGCTGTTTTTCTTGTTGTGTGAACTGCTGGAATGTAGAAAGAAAGAGGAAATAAAGGAGAGGTGGGGGGTGATTTTCACAAACTTGTCTTCTGGCTGAGCCGCATCATTTTTGCAGGATAAGCTTTCTGAATCGGTTCACGAACCGCCAGAAAAAAACGCTCTGTAATCGAATCCCTTCGGTGACCTGACTCGTTCGCCAAAGTGGCGGCTTTAAAAACAAAACCCTTCCTTGGACCTGCGTTTCCACCGCACGCGAACGCCGCGAGATTAGCCTGAACACCGTCTCCTGTAGCCCGAACACCGTCTCCTGTAGCCCGAACACCGTCTCCTGTAGCCCGAACACCGTCTCCTGTAGCCCGAACACCGTCTCCCGTAGCCCGAACACCGTCTCCTGTAGCCCGAACACCGTCTCCTGTAGCCCGAACACCGTCTCCTGTAGCCCGAACACCGTCTCCTGTAGCCCAGAGTCGCTAGAGAGTAGGGATGAGGAGATGAACGTACTCTCTTGTTTCAGGAAGAGCGTGAGCTCACTGCTTTGATGTGACTGACGCTGTGTGTGTGTGTGTGTGTGTGTGTGTACGTGTGTGTGTGTGTGTGTGTGTGTGTGTGTGTGTGTGTGCCCACTGCAGCGGCGAGTGCGTGGAGAAGAAGGAGGATCCGGACGTGTTCTTCTGCTGCTGCGAAGGGAACAAGTGCAACGAGAAGTTCTTCTACAGCCCCGACACGCAGCTGGTGCAGAGTGAGTACCGCACCTTCAGCCCTGGGGCTGCGGGGGGGTGCCCCGGGGCCGTGTGTGGGAGTGTGGGGGTGCCTCGTCCTGTGTTGTGGGGCTGCGGGTCATAAGTCATTATGTCCCGCACGCGTCCTGTATGGTCCTTTCTCCAATTTTATTTAACACGCTTTGCGTTCTCGTCCAGACGTGTTTCTTGTAACTCAACATCTTAACTTTGCGAGTGACACTCTCTTTTTGGTCAGTGGGACAGTAGTGTTTCTGTTCCTGGGCATTCCCATTTTGGGGCGGGGGGCGGTGGAGGAGGGCACCCCACGGGGGGGGGGGGGGGGGCTGGCGCGTGAGGATCTGATCTGTGTGTGGGGGTGGAGGGGGGTGTGGTATTCCCCTTGTGGCCTTGCTGTGGAGAGCAGGCTTGATGCAGCACAGCAGCCCCCCCGAGCAGGACCTGCTTTTAGGGACCGAGCGCGACCCGTGGCCCTCAGAGCCGCCAGCTCGACCCGGACCCCAGGCCCGTCAGCGTCACGGTCCCGTCATCGCCCGAACGCTCGATTAGGCTTCCCCTAGTCCTCGCCTCAGCCCGTTTCGCAAGCTCTCATATCTCAGTGTCTCCTGCAAGGGGGTGTGTGTGTGTGTGTTGGGGGGGGGGGGGGGGAATTTGGAACAGTTCACGGATCGGTAAATAATTAAATGTCTTGCTGGGGAAAGAGCGGACTTTCTGAGTTTTCGCAATATCTCCCCCGCAGAGACGCGTGCGGGGAGCAGCGCGTTTTCCGCGTCCTCCTTCATCGCGTTTCTCGGCGGGCGTGACGGTTGGAGTGCGTTTGAAAACGAACGTTGGGCTCCGGTCACGCACCGTTTGGGCTGCGGGTTAGATAAGCGCCAGTTCCCTGCCCCTTTCCTGCCCGCGGCCCGTGGGGTTTCTCCGGGCTCTTCCTGTTCCTCGGCCGGCCGTGAGACGCGCCCGCCCCTCCGCCCGTCTCCAGGGGCTCCTCGTCCGAACGCCCGCCGCTCGCTTTCAAGCGCCGCGCGGCGACGGGCTGAATGGTGAATGGGCTGCGTTTGTATAGCGCTTTTATCCAAAGCGCTTTACAACTGATGCCTCTCATTCACCCATTCTCACACACACACACACTCACACACCAACGGTGAAATGCTGCCATGCAAGGTACCGATCAGCTCGTTGGGAGCAGTTAGGGGGTTAGGCGTCTTGCTCGGGGACACTTCGACGACACTTCGGGATCGAACCGGCAACCTTTCCGACTGCCGGACAGCCGCTCTTACCCCCTGAGCTGTGTCGTCCCCCTACTGCGGCCCTGGCGGAGCACGGCGTGCCGAACGTGGCGAGGCGGACAGCGCGACCCAATTACGGAAATTCATGTTACCATGACAATAAAAAAAAGATACGTTGTGTAGCCCCGCCCAGGAAAAGCGGTCAACCCGCGAACCCCCCGCGGTCAGGACCGTGTCCCGGTAGTAGACCCGGCCGGTTCCACACCTGGTTCCGTACCCATCCTTTCGGGATCGGGTGCTGGTGTTCCCGCTCAGCTCAGCGGTCTGGTCTGGTCTGGTTTCCGGGGTAACCGCTGCCTCTGTGTGGCCTGCCACGCTCCGGTGAGGTCACAGAACGTGCCGGCTCTTCAGCTCCAGGTGTCGGAGGAAAGCTCACTTCCTCCAATCACGATCCAGGCCTTTAATTAATTCGAATTGAGGCGTGCGAAATGGGGGCACCAGAGGTGCGCTGGACGCTTAAAAAAAAGCGTTTTTGAACTGGTCGGATGAAATCGCCTGAGAGAAGGCCAATCTCGGCAGAAAACACAAAAGTGATTTTTTTTTTTTTCTCCTCGCTAATCCACGCTCGCCAGCGCGTAGCGGATGTGAGAGAGGCGGCTGAACAGCGGGGGCGGCGAAGTTTTTCGATTGTGTCTGGCGGAGGCGCGGATCGCCGGCGGAGTCACGCTAGCAGGGAGCGGAGGGCGCCGGTCACGCCGGGGTGTTTTCCGGGGGCGTCTGTCGGCGGGAACAGAGTTTTTGGCTGGAGTTTTCGGGGGCGTCCTCTCTCCTCGCGCCCGTCCCGTGTTCTGACAGCCCCCCCCACCCGTCTCCCCACCCCGGTTCGGCGCAGCCATACATCTTGCTGTAATGTAATTAAACTAGCACGCCGCAAAACCCAAAAATAGATGGCATTTTGGGCATTGGTGTTTAAAATTCATGCTCTGCGAAGAGGGAGCGGGCGATCCCTGGAGGAGGGGTGTGCTGGGCAGGATTTGTCCTCTCCCTCTCTGCGAGGTTGAATAGCTTTGCACACATTACCCGCTGCCTCTGGAATGCGGTGGGAGAGGGGAAGTGAGCGGGGCGTTGATGAATTGGGGAAATGTGCTGCCGTTTTAGCCTTCAGCAGAGCTCCACAGCTGCCTGCAGTGGGGGCTGGTGGAGAGCTCTCTGAGTGAGCTACAGGCGGGATGAGTGTGTGATGAGTGTGCTACAGGCGGGATGAGTGTGTTACAGGCGGGATGAGTGTGTTACAGGCGGGATGAGTGTGTTATGAGTGTGCTACAGGCGGGATGAGTGTGTGATGAGTGCGCTACAGGCGGGATGAGTGTGTGATGAGTGTGCTACAGGCAGGATGAGTGTGTGATGAGTGTGCTACAGGCGGGATGAGTGTGTGATGAGTGTGCTACAGGCGGGATGAGTGTGCTACAGGCGGGATGAGTGTGTGATGAGTGCGCTACAGGCGGGATGAGTGTGTGATGAGTGTGCTACAGGCGGTATGAGTGTGCTACAGGCGGGATGAGTGTGTGATGAGTGCGCTACAGGCGGGATGAGTGTGTGATGAGTGCGCTACAGGCGGGATGAGTGTGATGAGTGAGCTACAGGCGGGATGAGTGTGTGATGAGTGTGCTACAGGCGGGATGAGTGTGTGATGAGTGCGCTACAGGCGGGATGAGTGTGTGATGAGTGCGCTACAGGCGGGATGAGTGTGTGATGAGTGTGTTACTGGCGTGATGAGTGTGTTATGAGTGTGCTACAGGCGGGATGAGTGTGTTACAGGCGGGATGAGTGTGTGATGAGTTTGTTACAGGCGGGATGAGTGTGTGATGAGTGTGCTACAGGCGGGATGAGTGTGTGATGAGTGTGCTACAGGCGGGATGAGTGTGCTGCAGGTGAGATGAGTGTGCCTGCGTGTGTGTGTCTGTGTGTGTGTGTGCGTGCTCACACGGGGGTGTGCGTGTGTGCGTGTATCTGTGTGTATGTGTGCATGCGTGCGTGTGTGTGTGTGCGTGCTCACGCGGGGGTGTGCGTGTATGCGTGTATGTGTGTGTATGTGTGCATGCGTGCGTGTGTGTGTGTGTGTGCGTGCTCACGCGGGGGTGTGCGTGTATGTATGTGTGTGTGTGTGTACGTGTGCATGCGTGCGTGTATGTGTGTATGTGTGTGTGTGTGTGCGTGCTCACGTGGGGATGTGTGTGTATGTGTGTGTGTGTGTGTGTGTGTGCGTGCTCACGTGGGGATGTGTGTGTATGCGTGTGTGTGTGTGTGTGTGTGTGCGCGCAGTGTGTGTGTGTATGCGTGTGTGTGTGTGTGTGCGCGCAGTGTGTAATCGGCTGCAGTGTAATGAAAGTGGCTGAGTTCATGTGCTCGGTTACACTCGGCACAGGACATTTGGCAGCTCCCCAAAAATGACAGAAAATATGAGACCTGAAAGTGGATGGCTTAACTGCCCGTTTAGCGGTGCGGTTTGGCCCGGCAGCGGGGGGGTGGGGGGGGGTGGGGGGGGGTGGGGCGAGGAGAGGAGTGTATTTCAGCACAGAAACCCACTCAGCCCACAGACGGTGTTTAGTTGTACTCTGCAGGAACCGGCAGCGTACGGGCACGGATGCTCCTGCCGCAGATGGAATCTGCTCCTGTATCTGCTGCAGCAGCGCTGTGTTGAGTGTGTTAGGCCGTGCTCCGCGCCTGAGGCCGTCTTATGATAAGGGGGGCATTCTGGGGCTGAATGGAAGCTTGTGCGCCCCTCTGAAAATGGCTGTGCTCCCCTCTGCTCTTTTGTCATGTGTTTGCCTCCGTACGGGCATAGAGTGCTATCTGCAAAACACCTGGATTGACCTGATTTCTCCCTCTCTCTCTCCCTCTCACTCTCGCTCTCTTCTCTCCCTCTCTCTCGCTTTTGCTCTCTCTCTCTCTCTCCCTCTCTACCTCTCCCTCCCTCTCGCTCTGTCTTTCGGTCTCGCTCAGTTGTGCGTCATTGATAACTGGAGTAGTAAAGCAAATAAACATGCTCTTCACTCAGATAACACAACTATGACTATACTGTTTAACATATAGTCACGCCATAATAATAATACTCAGATTTATTGTCAGTCAGATTGAAATTCCCTATTGGTCTGAACCCTGTTGGCCTGTGCAGTTGCCAAAGCAGTCATTTGGCGAAGAAAAAGATCAGCAGTATCAACATTAGTCAACAAAGTCCCTCACTGTGGTTCTCTCGCTTTCTCTTTCTCTAAGAGTCCGAAATATGACCAGTGGCTTTTGATTCCTGCTTTTTGTCTTGCTTTCTTTGGCTGTTGGTTAGGAATAGAATGAAGTGTGCTGCTTTGTGATTGGGTGATTTATTTATTTTTTTGTCTCCCAGCAACCTCGAACCCGCCGAAGCCGCCGCTGTTCAGCACGCTGCTGTACTCCCTGGTGCCCATCATGGGCATCGCCGCCGTCTTGCTCTTCTCCTTCTGGATGTACCGCCACCACAAGCTGGCGTACCCGCCCGTCCTGGTGCCCACCCAGGTGAGTGAGTGAGTGAGTGAGTGGGTGAGTGTGCTGTGTGTGTGTCTGTGCTGTGTGTGTGTGTGCGCGCTGTGTGTGTGTGTGTAGCTGTGTACCTGGCTGTTTGTGTGTGTGTGTGTGTGTGTGTGTGCGCGGCTGTGTGTGGCTGTGTGTGTGGTTGTGTGTAACTGTGTCATCTGAACAGGTGTGTCATTTCTGAAAAGGGAACATTAAAATGGCCGTTCAGCAGTTCAGTCCGGGTTCGGTCGATGATTGAACTGTGATGACGGGTCGCCTTCATACAGCTCCTGTCGTGGCTGGGGGAGGGGCGGGGAGGGGTGCACTACGCACCCAGGCACACTTAAAAAGGCGCAAGGAGAACAGCGCCAGAGTGGGATGCACAGAGCCGAGCGCTGTGGGAAAACACTCCATTCACATTCACGGTGAAATCTGCTCTGTTGGCAGACCACACACAGGCATAATGTCGCCCATGCCTCTTTCACATAAAATATAAGTCAGTCGTACGTTGGAGATGTTTACGCTTGCTTGTGTTTATGTGGAGTCAGCATTAATCGAGCGGTTAGCTCATACTGGATGAAGCTGCTACCTGTCTATAAAACAGCCTACATGTTTCAGACTCTTCAGACGAGCAGAGAAACAGTCGTGTGTTTGTGTCTCTGTTCAGCAGGTCTTCCCTTGCCGTGTTCATAATGACAGCTTTTAGTTTACACCGAGCTCTGGAGAAGTAGGTTCATTACATTAATAACTCATCAGTTTTTCTAAAAGAATTTATTAGTGCTTTATCAAAATATTTTTTTCTAATCTGTCCTGAAAATGAAAATATTTTTTTCTAATCTGTCCTTTTTAATAAAGGAAAAGCTTGAGAATGTGTTTTATTTTTTTAAATAAACGATAAACCTGAGAAGCATTTTATTCCTTATCGGGTCAGTTTGGTTCTGCGGTGTTCTGGTGCAGTGTCGAGTCCAGGCAGCTATTTGAGTTTCGAAACTCCACCCTTCTTTGGAGTTCAATGGACCAATTAGCTCATAGTACTTCCCTATGCTATTCTTCTTAATGGCTGGCACACAAGAATGCAATCAGTTTGCAATTTACACACTGTTTAGGCAACAGTGGTTAATACAGAAACACACATTGTAGAATAGCTTATTTCAAAATGCATGCTGAATACAAAAATCTATCACACACCCACACACAATTTTTACAGAATATTCCAGTCAGTGTTTCTTTCACTTTATGGCTATAAAGGTTGGAGTCAAGTGGTACAAAATGAGTATAGTGTGGGTAGAGTACAGTGACCTCTGTACTGCACACAGAGTGGCCCCTCCCCCTCTGATTAAGCCCCGCCCACTTTTCTCCCAGAAACAGGATATCATTTGCAAGATGTAAAGATATTAATTGGAAGCCTCCAGGAAATCGACCGGTCCGATTAATTCAGTCAGGCGTGTCCTCATTGTGTTTAAAACAACGTGAGTGTGGCCTGTTCTGATTGTGGGGCCACACACACATGCACACACACAGTGTTTATATAAGTATGTTTATATGAGGTGTGTTAGCGGGGAGCGGTATGTGGTTTATATGAGGTGTGTTAGCGGTATGTGGTTCATATGAGGTGTGTTAGCGGTATGTGGTTTATATGAGGTGTGTTAGCGGGGAGCGGTATGTGGTTTATATGAGGTGTGTTAGCGGTATGTGGTTTATATGAGGTGTGTTAGCGGTATGTGGTTTATATGAGGTGTGTTAGCGATATGGTTTATATGAGGTGTGTTAGCGGTATGTGGTTTATATGAGGTGTGTTAGCGGTATGTGGTTTATATGAGGTGTGTTAGCGATATGGTTTATATGAGGTGTGTTAGCGGTATGTGGTTTATATGAGGTGTGTTAGTGGTATGTGGTTTATATGAGGTGTGTTAGCGGTATGTGGTTTATATGAGGTGTGTTAGCGGTATGTGGTTTATATGAGGTGTGTTAGCGGTATGTGGTTTATATGAGGTGTGTTAGCGATATGGTTTATATGAGGTGTGTTAGCGGTATGTGGTTCATATGAGGTGTGTTAGTGGTATGTGGTTTATATGAGGTGTGTTAGTGGTATGTGGTTTATATGAGGTGTGTTAGCGGTTTATATGAGGTGTGTTAGCGGTATGTGGTTCATATGAGGTGTGTTAGTGGTATGTGGTTTATATGAGGTGTGTTAGCGGTATGTGGTTTATATGAGGTGTGTTAGCGGTATGTGGTTTATATGAGGTGTGTTAGCGGGGAGCGGTATGTGGTTTATATGAGGTGTGTTAGCGGTATGTGGTTTATATGAGGTGTGTTAGTGGTATGTGGTTTATATGAGGTGTGTTAGCGGTATGTGGTTCATATGAGGTGTGTTAGCGGTATGTGGTTTATATGAGGTGTGTTAGCGGGGAGCGGTATGTGGTTTATATGAGGTGTGTTAGCGGTATGTGGTTTATATGAGGTGTGTTAGCGGTATGTGGTTTATATGAGGTGTGTTAGCGGGGAGCGGTATGTGGTTCATATGAGGTGTGTCAGCGGTATGTGGTTTATATGAGGTGTGTTAGCGGTATGTGGTTTATATGAGGTGTGTTAGTGGTATGTGGTTTATATGAGGTGTGTTAGCGGTATGTGGTTCATATGAGGTGTGTTAGCGGTATGTGGTTTATATGAGGTGTGTTAGCGGTATGTGGTTCATATGAGGTGTGTTAGCGGTATGTGGTTCATATGAGGTGTGTTAGCAGGGAGGAGCGGTTGCAGCACAGTCGGTGCGAAAGCCAGAGGAAGCGTAAACAGATAAATAATGCAGCCGCTCTCCTCCGCTTTTAGCTGCTGGGCTATAAAAGGCAGTTTGGAGGCGGCGTTTAATAAATAATGTATCCGCCTCCAACACAGGAGCTCCTGACCTGCGAGCACACGGCCTTTAGCATCCCCCCCCCCTTTGACTCTTAATTGCCGTGTTGCGTCGGGTTTGTTTACGGCCTCCGTGAAATTATGAAGCTCTGGTTTCTGAGTTTCCGTGCGCGCTGTTTTTCCTTGATTATCAAGTATAGACGAATTCACATTCTCGTACAGAAGTTATTTCAGACCGCCTAATCAAAGGCACTGGACGGCAAGTCCAAAAATAACAATAGGAGCGGAACAGCTGTGGCTGGGTTTTTTTTTTTTTGTCCGCTGGCTGCATTTGAAATGCATTTTAATGCTTTTTTTTCTCCTGCATTTGAAAGTGGTTTTGGTGTTTTCGCTGCGTGTTGTGTACCGTCAGGGCTCTGTGTATGTCTTGAGTGAATACATGTAGCGCCTGCGGATGTTAGCGCTCACGGAACATTTGACGCGTGTGTGCGTTCGCGCGGAAGCCCGGCAGGTGCAGCGGAGCGCGGGCAGTGGGGCCTTCACGCCGAGGTGCGGGGGGTGAGCCCAGGTCAGCCGCCGCTGCCGTTGTCATGGCCACCACCTGCGTTTTTTGTGGCCCGGTGGCTCAGAGCCTGAAAAATGCATCAGCGGCGGCGAGGGGGGGGGGGGGGGGCGGTGTGCAGGGGTGTTTAAATATGCAAGACCGATGCCCCCGTCAGCTGCTCACCGCCAGCGCGAACTTCAGAGGCACCGAGCGGTGCCTGCCTGCACCGGCCGTACGTCCAGTGCGGCTCGGAGAGCAGTGTGTACGTTTAGTCCGACTCAGAGACAGATCAGAGTTCACATGGGGTCGTACGCTAGTGCCTACTGGCTGATGCAAATCAGAGACCGATCAGAGTTCATGCTAGCTCGTACGCTAGTGCCTCTTAAAGCAGTGTGTACATTTAGCCCAAATCAGAGACCGATCAGAGTTCATGCTAGCTCGTACGCTAGTGCCTCTTAAAGCAGTGTGTACGTTTAGCCCAAATCAGAGACCGATCAGAGTTCATGCTAGCTCGTACGCTAGTGCCTCTTAAAGCAGTGTGTACGTTTAGCCCAAATCAGAGACCGATCAGAGTTCATGCTAGCTCGTACGCTAGTGCCTCTTAAAGCAGTGTGTACGTTTAGCCCAAATCAGAGACCGATCACAGTTCATGCTAGCTCGTACGCTAGTGCCTCTTAAAGCAGTGTGTACGTTTAGCCCAAATCAGAGACCGATCAGAGTTCATGCTAGCTCGTACGCTAGTGCCTCTTAAAGCAGTGTGTACGTTTAGCCCAAATCAGAGACCGATCAGAGTTCACGCTAGCTCGTACGCTAGTGCCTCTTAAAGCAGTGTGTACGTTTAGCCCGACTCAAAGACTGATCAGAGTTCACGCGGGGTCGTACGCCAGTGCCTATTGGAGCAGTGTGTACTTTCAGCTTGGCTCAGGGACCAATTAGAGTTCACAGGAGGTCGTTCGCTAGCGGCTCTTGGAGCAGTGCGTACGTTTAGCTCGGCTCGGAGACCGATCAGAGTTCACGCGGGGTCCTCCGCTAGCGTCATTGTTTAAGGGGCTCCGTGATCCTACGAGGTCCTCGCTAATTAGCGCGTGCGCCGAGGCGAAGCTCCCTGATTTATGGGCCCTGAAGCGGCCTCTCGCACGGAGCCCCGCGGAACTAATTAGAGGCATCAGTCGGGTGCGGCGTGATCGCCGGAGGCTAGCCGCCATTAGCCGGCCCGCTCATTAATCCTCATTAAGCCGCGCGGGCTCGCCCACGTCAGGCGCCCGCCGTCATTCATTCACAATGCGGTCGCGGCCGCTCACTGTTAGCGCACGCGGCTAACGATAGCACCGCTCGTCAGAGGGACAGCCGTACCGCCGGGGCGGCTTACGAAGCACGGTGTCTCCTCCTGGCCCGGACGGCTGGCGCCAAACACGGCGGACGGACGTCCCGCTGCTTCGGCTGGGAGGCGTGGCCTGTGCCAAACTCCGCCCATGACCGGCTCAGCACAAAGACAGCACTCAGGTCGAATACTTAGTGAGACAGCTGGTGACAGGACACCTTTTAAAGACCCCTCTTATTGGGATTTAAGAGCTCAGTGCGTGATGAGTGCGTCAGGTGTGTGTGGTGTGCTGGGTATGACAATGAAGAATGTGGTGTGCTGGGTGTGATGATGAAGAGTAGGATGTGTTGGGTGTGATGATGATGTGGTGTGCTGGGTGTGATGATGAAGAGTAGGATGTGTTGGGTGTGATGATGAAGAGTAGGTGTGTTGGGTGTGATGATGATGTGGTGTGCTCGGTGTGATGATGCAGAGTGTGGTGTGATGGGTGTGATGATGAAGAGTAGGGTGTGTTGGGTGTGATGATGATGTGGTGTGCTGGGTGTGATGATGAAGAGTGTGGTGTGCTCGGTGTGATGATGCAGAGTGTGGTGTGTTGAATGTGATGATGAAGAGGAAGGTGAATGAGTCCATGGAGATCAAACAACAGGGCTAATTAAACTTAAGGACTGGAAGCTTTTGATTTGTGTAGCATCCTGGTACCACAGACATGGTGACATGCAGTAACGTGTGTGTATTAAACTTATATTATACCATTCCAGCATGCATATCCCAATCTTCCTCCAATCACATGTGAGGACCACTCTGGTATCTTCTGTAGCACATGTGCCTAACAGCACTGTAGCATTGCTGTCAATCTGCCACAGCGTGTTAGCATGTTAGCATTTCTCCAGTTTTACATGCAGGTCACCAGGTTGTGCCTTCTATGTGGTGAAGAAAGTCAGTACAGACTGAATGGCATACGTGTGATGGCTGTTGACATAGACCTGCACTAGGGCAGGCTTATTCTGTTTCCCCTCCCACTTTAATGTCCGTTTTGCCTCAAAGACCACACAGTGCCTGGTCACATGACGAGGGTCAGCGCGTATAAACTGAGGCTCTTCCTGTTTGGGACGAAGCCTCTTATTCTCCTACGCTGATCTGAGGTCCAGGCAGCCAGCGCTGCTCCAGTCCCAGGCTACACCAGCCGCTGATCTCAGATCAGTCACCGGGTACCCCCACCCCCCCTTTTGCAGGCCTTTCGTGTCGTCCGTCTCGCCCTCGCTGGAAACAGTAATTTCTTTTGCTTTCTTCTCTCCTTCACTAGCACGCCTTTCATATAATGATAGAGGTAAGAGACGTTTATTTAACCCATGAGCCTTCACCTCGGTTTTGGGGAGGTTTGGGGGTGTAAGCCTGGTACCCTGCCCGCTGTTTTTATTTTATACGCCCGCCCACCCCCCCCCAATCCCCATTTTCATTTATGCTGCTAGTCCCTTTAAATTCCGTCACGCCTTTATAATATTTTTAAAGATTTATTTACTGGATCCGTGATTTTGTTTTGCATGGCTGTGCTTCCTCGTCCTGCCTTTTAACTGGCTGATGACCCAGAGAGTAGTCTGTGCATGCTCCTGTCCTGCAGTCTCTGTGCATGCTCCTCTCCAGTATGATCTGCTGTCTTTTGAGCATGCAGCTCTCCCACAGAACCTGCAGCCTCTGAGCGTGCAGCTCTACTGCAGAACCTGCAGTCTCTGAGCATGCAGCTCTCCTGCAGAACCTGCAGCCTCTGAGCATGCAGCTCTCCTGCAGAACCTGCAGTCTCTGAGCATGCAGCTCTCCTGCAGAACCTGCAGTCTCTGAGCATGCACTTCCAGTTGCGATGGGTTGCATCCAGCGCTGCAGTCTGCATGCAGACGTAAGGCAGGCAGGCAGCCAGCCAGATGGCGGGCACACGCAGGCCTGCCGCACCCTTCGGTGGACCGGGCCTCGGGTCAGGTCCACCCGCGCGACCCAGCGGAGACGCAGAACGCATGAACGAGCGCATCTCGGGAGGGCTAAAAATACCAGCGGGCCCCTGATAATTTTTACAGCTCTGCATCCGTTTAGTTATTGAAAGTGTAAAAAGTGACGGGTAAGCGTGGTGTGCAGTGCATTCTGGGACTTCACCTTGGACAGTGGCACCTCGGTTGCCGCCATTTACGATAGTCACTGCGACCCTTCTCTCTCCGAGCGCTCTGCTCTTCAGCTCCTCCCTCTACCCCCCCACCCTGCCCGCAGGCCACGCCCCCTCGCTAGTTTCGCTCCACCGTCATCAAGGCGCCATCTGGGACGTCTTCCTGTCGCCCCCCCCCCCCGTTTCGTTCCTGTTTCGATGTTCGGCGTTTGACGTCCTCCTGCTGGGGACATCGGAGTTGACCTAGCCTTGGGGCTGAGAGGCATGTTAAATACGGTGTTGAGCTGGAAATCACACCGCCTGTTGTGTTAAATACGGTGTTGAGCTGGAAATCACACCGCCTGTTGTGTTAAATACGGTGTTGAGCTGGAAATCACACCGCCTGTTGTGTTAAATGCGGTGTTGTATTATGTTCAGCTTGTGCCTCCAATCGAGCCCACGGTTACACGGTAAAAAGGAAGGCCCGTCTGGCCAGAAAATAGCCTCTGATTGCATGTGAAACCGCTTTCTCTGATTCAGGTACTCCACGGAAAATAACATTGTTGCGTGAGTGGGGCTCCACTTCAATCTCCTCACTGTCGCCTCTGAAACATCGCACCTCAGATTTGCCAAAACAGCAAACCCGTTTTGTAAAATTTCACATGGCTAGAGATCGGACCCAGTTGTGGAGGGGGAGAGTTTGGAGAGGTGCTTGAGATCTGAAAAGTCTCTTGAAGAGGGCTGGGTGTCGGAAGCGGAGCGGGTGAACGCTGATGCGCTGCCTGTAGCTGCAGCTGCAGGATGAGCTCTTTCCTCTCACGCAGACACGCCGGAGCCTGACTGACAGGCCAGCCTGTGGGTAACCATGGACACTGACTGACAGGCCAGCGTGTGGGTAACCATGGACACTGACTGACAGGCCAGCGTGTGGGTAACTATGGACACTGACTGACAGGCCAGCCTGTGGGTAACCATGGACACTGACTGACAGGCCAGCGTGTGGGTAACCATGGACACTGACTGACAGGCCAGCGTGTGGGTAACCATGGACACTGACTGACAGGCCAGCGTGTGGGTAACTATGGATACTGACTGACAGGCCAGTGTGTGGGTAACTATGGACACTGACTGACAGGCCAGCGTGTGGGTAACTATGGACACTGACAGGCCAGCGTGTGGGTAACCATGGACACTGACTGACAGGCCAGCCTGTGGGTAACCATGGACACTGACTGACAGGCCAGCGTGTGGGTAACCATGGACACTGACTGACAGGCCAGCGTGTGGGTAACCATGGACACTGACTGACAGGCCAGCGTGTGGGTAACTATGGACACTGACAGGCCAGTGTGTGGGTAACTATGGACACTGACTGACAGGCCAGCGTGTGGGTAACCATGGACACTGACTGACAGGCCAGTGTGTGGGTAACTATGGACACTGACAGGCCAGTGTGTGGGTAACTATGGACACTGACTGACAGGCCAGCGTGTGGGTAACTATGGACACTGACAGGCCAGCGTGTGGGTAACCATGGACACTGACTGACAGGCCAGCGTGTGGGTAACTATGGACACTGACTGACAGGCCAGCTTGTGGGTAACTATGGACACTGACTGACAGGCCAGCATGTGGGTAACCATGGATACTGACTGACAGGCCAGCGTGTGGGTAACTATGGACACTGAGTGACAGGCCAGCGTGTGGGTAACTATGGACACTGAGTGACAGGTCAACGTGTGGGTAACTATGGACACTGAGTGACAGGTCAACGTGTGGGTAACTATGGACACTGAGTGACAGGTCAACGTGTGGGTAACCATGGACACTGAGTGACAGGTCAACGTGTGATTGAATGTATGTACGTCTCTGAGCTCCTTGCACACAGGTCTTGACCCCTTCTGATTACACGCTTTCATTGAGAGGCAGATTGTTCCCTGACGGGCCGTTTGCTTGCCTTCCAGGACCCCGGCCCGACCCCGCCCTCTCCCATCCTGGGGCAGAAGCCGCTGCAGCTGCTGGAGGTCAAAGCCAGGGGGCGCTTCGGCTGTGTGTGGAAAGCACAGCTGCTCAACGAGTACGTGGCTGTCAAGATATTCCCCATTCAGGTATCCACACCCTCTCTCTCTCTGTCTGTGTGTGGCTGTGTGTGTGTGCGGGCTCACGTGCATTTAGTGGGTGTGTGTGTGTCTGTGTCTGTGTGTGTGTCGCTCCGGTAATGAAACACCTTACATCACAGCTCAGTCTAAAGCTAAATGAATCGACTCTCTCAGATATCTCTAATCAAGTGGTCTTAATCAGCCTCTGTAGTGTCTTGTATTGAGTGGCCTTGGTGTAGAGGCAGGAGAAGCGTTACCAGTGTAAGACTGCTGCATGAGTGCCGTTAGGCAAGGTAATGTAACAGTCTGAGGGCAGGGGCACACTAGCGCTTTCTGAAAAGCTGACATTTGTTCACAATTAATAAGTACAATGGTTACGACTGTCAGGCGCTTTTCTGTTTTTGTAAATACCGAGCGTGAAGATGCTCAGGAGGGGTGTTTGAAGACATTTTAATACGCCTTCAGTTATGATTTCATGTCCTCGCGTTCTGTTTTCTGCTCCTGCACACAGCTGCTCGGTCCCCTAGTCCCTTAGCTGGGCTGTCACAGAGCAAAGCTGGGATTTAACCCCACTGCATTGCCCATAAGGCCACACTCACACCTGCAAACGCAGCTTTTCTCAAAAGCCACAGAGATGGTGCAGTTGGTTTATACAGAGTTCTGATATGCAGTGATTGATGCAGTTATTCCCCATGGCAATGAACCACATACCTGAACAGAGCAGGTAGTGAGCACCCTCAGCATTGTGATCTAACTGCACACAATCACCCTCAGCATTGTGATCTAACTGCACACAGTCATCCTCAGCATTGTGATCTAACTGCACACAGTCACCCTCAGCATTGTGATCTAATAGCACACAGTCACCCTCAGCATTGTGATCTAACTGCACACAGTCACCCTCAGCATTGTGATCTAATAGCACACAGTCACCCTCAGCATTGTGATCTAACTGCACACAGTCACCCTCAGCATTGTGATATAACAGCACACAGTCACCATCCGCATTGTGATATAACAGCACACAGTCACCCTCAGCATTGTGATATAACAGCACACAGTCACCCTCAGCATTGTGATATAACAGCACAGTCACCCTCAGCATTGTGATCTAATAGCACACAGTCACCCTCAGCATTGTGATCTAACTGCACACAGTCACCCTCAGCATTGTGATATAACAGCACACAGTCACCCTCAGCATTGTGATATAACAGCACACAGTCACCCTCAGCATTGTGATATAACAGCACACAGTCACCCTCAGCATTGTGATCTAACAGCACAGTCACCTTCAGCATTGTGATCTAACTGCACACAATCACCCTCAGCATTGTGATCTAACACACAGTCATCCTCAGCATTGTGGTCTTACAGCACAGTCACCCTCAACATTGTGATAAAATTGCTCATAAGGGCCTTTAATTAGATTTTATATCCCGTCTAGGATGGTCAGCTCCACAACACGTGGGGAAGTTTGTTTCGGTTTTGCCATTTGCTTTCTGAAGAACTCTCCGGGTGACATTTTACCGCCCTGTTGCTCCTCCTCAGGACAAGCAGTCGTGGCAGAACGAGTACGAGGTGTACTCCCTCAGCGGCATGCAGCACGAGAACCTACTCCACTTCATCGGCGCCGAGAAGAGGGGCACCAACCTGGACGTGGAGCTGTGGCTCATCACCGCGTACCACGAGAAGGTAACCGCCGAAATTCCAGGCTCAGCTAGCCCCGCCCCCCTACTCCAGAGGTCGTAGGTCGTCGGTCCTGCGGACCGGCCGGAGACTGGAACACATTCCTCAGCCAGCTGCTCATCTCAGACAATGCGTGGGAAATGCCTTCTCTTTTCTGGGAAATGATCGTCACGCAGTCGCGCTGCCAGAACCGGCATCGACCAATGGGATCGCAGTGATGAAATGTTTTGTCAATGCCTGAGGAATTTTGGTGTGGCAGGAAAGAGGTGGTACTGTAAATAACCGTGTTTCCACGGCAGTGTCGACAAGGTGAATGCTTGCACAGTGTTGCCCTCCAGTGGCCGAGGGGGGTTACTACAGGTCATTTTAGCGCACGGCCACGGAATGGGCAGCATGTGCTGTGGAAGGTCTTCCTGGTTTGAATGAATGGAATTCTCCCTCAGGGTTCGCTGACAGACTACCTGAAGGCCAACGTGGTGTCCTGGAACGAGCTGTGCCACATCGCCCAGACCATGGCGAGGGGGCTGGCCTACCTGCACGAGGACATCCCGGGCCTGAAGGACGGCCACAAGCCTGCCGTCGCCCACAGGTGCGTTTCCATTGGCCGGCTCAGCGCCTCGGCCCGCTCTCGTTGGCCAGCCCGCCCTGCCCGCGCGCCACCTCCCCTGTCCGGGCCCAGACGCCTGTCTTTCCTCTGCCACACCCCCCCCCCCCAACCCCCCACTCTGCGGGGTGCATTATTAAAGGGTCTCTGGGGAGCAGGGCCGCCCCGCCTCTCCCCTAATGTCATCTGACAGCGCGCTTCATTACGGATGATAAATTATGTTCACCTCGCGACTCATCCCCAAGCCATGTAATGCATTCCTCTCAGCGCACCCCCCCCCAATCCCCCGCTGAACTCGCTACGCACTTACCCTGGCCTACTTCCTACATCCTTTCCCCGTCTCTCTCCATCTCACTCACTCACTCACTCTCTCTCTCTCTCCCCCTCTCTCTCTCACTCTGACTCACTCACTCTCTCCCGTTTTTCCCCTCTCATTCTCACTCGCTCGCTCCCTCTATCTCTCTCTCTCTATCTCTCTCTCACTGTCGCTCAATTTGTCTCCCTCTCTCCCCCCTCTCATTCTGACTCACTCTCTCTCTCTCTGTATGTGCCTGTCTCTCGCCCCTGGGAGCGCAGGGACATTAAGAGTAAGAACGTTCTGCTGAAGAGCAACCTGACGGCCTGCATCGCGGACTTCGGCCTGGCTCTCAAGTTCGAGGCGGGGAAGTCTGCCGGAGACACGCACGGGCAGGTGAGCGCTGGAAATCACATTTATTTTCAGATTTGTTTTACATCATTTCATATTTTAGGGCTAGGCTATCAGGCCTTGATCAAGAAGCTTGCTTCTGAGCAGTTTCTAGTCAGCTAGCTAGCTGAGCTAATTCTGTAAGCTAGCTCCCAAGCGTTAGTTATACTATTCAACATAAAAACCTGCTGTTATTATAGTTACAACAGTAGTCAGAACTAGCTCACCTGTATTGAGGTATGTATGTGTTATTATGTCTGTGTATGTAATGTAATGGTAATGGGGCTATGTGTATGTAATGTAATGGTAATGGGGCTGTGTGTATGATGTATTTGTATGTAATGTAATCTTAATGGGGCTATGTGTATGTAATGTAATGGTAATGGGGCTGTGTTTGGTGCAGGTCGGTACGAGGCGCTACATGGCTCCTGAGGTGTTGGAGG